>NW_027104738.1:994259-1000978 GCF_000696795.3 Halyomorpha halys
CTACTAAATAGGAATACTAAAAAGGAAATTAAAAAAAAATGAATAAGTTAATTTATGTATAGAATAATTATGATAGAATTTATAACAGCAAATTTATAATAATGGAGGTAATAAATTCATATAACGAGTGGAATGAATCTATCTAAATATATGAATATGATATACAACACGACGCATGAAATGTGTCCCGCAATATAATAAATACAATGAAACTAAAAAGCATTAAAACTTAAGGGAAACTAAAGTATACGGTTGAAGTAAATAATATAAGAATATAATAATAATAAATTTTTATAAATAAAAATATTTTATGTTTGTTTCGTATTGTTTATTTGATAATGATAATCCCCTTGATTTTTTTTAATCACTATTTAGTCTTAAATTATGATTAAAATTTAATTTTTAATATGACGTAATTTCGATATTGATTTATATTTTTTATCGCTGATGTGTAGTACCTAATTGCAAAAATACTACTATAAAGAATCCACAAAAGTTGTTTATCAATATGCTAAAAGATGTCAAAACTAGAAAAATCTGGTTAAAGCTGGCTAGAAGGGATCCAAAATTATTATCGATTCTAAATAACAGATTAAATTTTTGTGAAGATCACTTCGATGCAAGAAACAATTCGTAAGTTCATTAGAGGTTATATTTATTTCAAAAGACTACTTAAAGTAACTAAAAACGTTATGATTTTGCCTCCTAATTGGAAAACTGTATGGAGAAACATTTTCGATACAAAATAATGGGTTCAGTGAAAAAAATAATGATGAAACAGACAGTTCTTACACACACTCTTAAATAAAAGCAGTTATAAGAAAATGGTTAAAAACAGAATTACCAATACAGATAGTAATTTTACTAACCTGCAATTTACAATATACTTACATAGATGTTTTAACATGTTTTAACATGTTTAAACTCTGCAAAAGAGAAATCTTGATTTGTTGCAAAATATTTAGCTAACATTAAAGTATCTATTTTAGGCAAATTTGGACTTTATAGTTTCATGAAATATATACTCCATCCTGGTTTTTGAAAAAATAATGAAAATTATTCTCACTGCAAAATATGCAATAATTTAAAAACTGCTAAAAAAATGTTATTCCCTAAATCAGTGTATATTTTTTAATGACGTCACATACGAAACCATCATGGCGGCAACCGTTTTCTTTCTGCTTGTACACAGATTAAAAATCCTTATATTTAAAACTAAAATAAATAATTAATCCTGTATCTGTATTCATTAAAAAATTTATTTTGTTTATATATTAATATTTTCGAATTATATAAATCATAACCTTTATTATTAGTTCTGTAAATAAAAAACTCTTTTACATAGTATATTTTTATTAATTATATATGAAAAGGATTCCCAAAAGGTAGTCTCTGGATCCCTAGGAGTTTGTGTACGAGTCTGTGCAGGAGTGTAGGAGTGTGTATATAGTTAAGAGGTCCACAAAATTTAATTGTGATATTATTTCTTTAAATATTATAATAAATTAATCTAACAATATTTATAATATTACTAATAATCAGCATTTCCTCTTGACATATAGCATTAGGTCAAATAACTGATAAATTAATTCTTTATAAATCAATTTTGAGAGGTTAATTAGGATTTTTAATTGAGGTATGGGAACATTTTAAAAATTATTATTACTTTTTTTTTCTTTATCTTCATTCCTCTTGATATGTTCTATGAGATTGAGTGATTTGTCAAAGGTATAACCAAGGTTTCGGATTTTCCAAAGAAATTCGTGTAAATGTTATTATTTCCCATTAAAATGTACATACCAATACTACTAATAATAATATATCTGTATAATATTAAGTAGTAAAGTATCAATATTCCTTAAAATAGTAGCTGAAGTTTCGCTTTAATATGTACAATTTAAAATCGTTCCAACTTATATTCAGGTTTCGTACCAGTGGAACTTTCCAAAAACGTGTCGTTAAATCTCTGATACAACATGACTAAGTTGCTCAACATACACTTGGTTATTTTAAACACGAATTTAGGTACTAAATTACGTCCCTTGGGCAGATGGCCACTGGTTACGAGAATGGAGTCGGAGGTGAAGAGGTTATCGTTAAATCCTTATGTGCTTACCACTTTCTCAAATCATGGATTAGGTATATTGACATAAGGATTATATAATGGTAAATAAGTAAAAAAAAAATATAATGTTATAAAAAAGTAATTTATTTTTCAGAAGTAAAAAGTGCAGATATATGTATTACTTTTTTATTTTACGTATGTGTTAATATGTTATAGAAATTTATGTAGATCAAAATACTTCTTTCAAAGCCATATATTCTCGAGAGTATGGGACATGTAAGTAAAATCAATAAACTGTATAAACACGGTTACGGTGGGAGGAACGTAAAGAAAAAATGTTCTTCAATAATGATTAATATTTTTTCGTGCGGGAGGGGGGAGGAGGGCTGGTTAAATAATACAATAAAAAATGTATGTATAAATATGAACAATATTTTAGGTTAATCGCTTATTACAGTGGATTAGGTAGATATGGTGCGACAGATATACCTGTTTCATCGATCCTTATTGTAGCTTCGCTGCCATTACATGTATAGATCAACTATCAAGACAGACCTAATGTGACAGTACTACCAAGATAGTTAGCATGAGTGCAACTATCATACATTTAAAAAGTGTCACCATGAAAACGTGCCTTCGTACTGATTTCAGCGCCTTCAATTATGACGAACCTCATACCGCATGGCAGTGGACACATTACGCCACTGACTTAATTTTAGTAGATATATTTATGTAATTATAACATTAATAATCCATCTTAATTTTATGGTTGTTAATTAAATTTTGTTTTCAATTCTGGTCATTTGACGCATGAAGTCAGTACTATTTAGACTAAACTTATATATAAAAGCCACGAAAAATAATAAATAGTCAGAAATAAGAAAAATTCTAAATATATCCCTACAAACTCTTTAATGAATTTAATATTTGAAAATAGATTTTAATACCGGGTGAAGATGAGAATTTTTGAAAATGGTCAATAGAAACTAAATAATTCTTGTGCTCGTAAATCAAGTGAGGTAATGACTTAAGTACTCAGTACTCGAACAGTGAGTATTCAAGTACTGTTGTACTCTATGTACTTGAGTAGTTCATAGATAGATTAGTAATATCGTTAGGAGATACTCTTACTCAAACTGATCATTAGTTTATCCTGAGTATACAGGTCTCGAAGCTTCTTAAACACCAATTCATAATCGGAGAGGTGTGTGGGTGGGGTCGTGGCCAATATCATGCACGCCAACCTTCGGCTTCTTAATTCCTCCTTGTCTTCTTGAGGAATTATTGTGTAACAGCCATCAGGGAATGGAGTCATGTATAAGCCTAATGGTGGATGTGTGAGTTCATTTAATTTATAAACGTGATAACACTAAGGTCACGTTTCGTTAAAATGGTACTGTAGTGATCTGGTAGAATTCTCTACCTGTTGCAGATCAATTAGATTTCTAAATTATTTTACTTATGCCAAGAATAAAATAAAACTGGTTCGTCGCGTTTATTTCTAAATGAACATGAAATTCACCAATGAACATGAAATTCACAAATGAAGATGAAGGAAAAAAAGTAAAGATAGTAAAAAATTATAATAATTAAGAAAAAGATACTAATATACTATTGAGTTTATCACATGATCTATTTCTGTGGGTTATCATTACGAAGACTTTATTTTCTTATTAAAAAAAAAAAAAGGAATAAATAGGAAAATGAGACCAAAGATTGGTTTAAATGGTTTAAAAAATGATAATAAATACAATAATTTATCCTCTATTTCTTGGATGAACATAATACGTGAGTTAATTAAAATTAAAGTTAACAATAATAATATTTAAATAGTTTTAGATAAATATAATAACTTAAATAAAGAAAAAGATAGAGTAATCAATTTAACGAATGTTCTGGATCCCATTTATAAAATAAATTTACAGTCACTTGATACAAATTTTATTTTTGACGGAATTAATATAGAACAAGATATAATCCACATAATAGTAGATCTAGAAAAAATATATGATGATAAGATTCATCGTAATGCCACGAGAAATTACGTTTATAACATTATTAGCAACTGGTTAACACAAGCAAAGAAAACCTGAAAATATTTCTACTGAATCAAAAATGAACAATTGTTTAAAATGTCATAAAAATAAAAGCATAATAGTAATAAAATCCGACAAAATAAAAAGTTGACTATAATGTATAATGAAGATTAATCAACAAAAAATGCAAGCTTTTTTACGCATATATTATATATATATATATATATAGAGAGAGAGAGAGAGAGAAATAAGAGGGAATCTTGGGATTGGAGCTAGTAAAAAAAGAAAACTTAGTGGAAAAATAACAGAAATTGGGATATTTTGACAAATACACTAAATAGAAATCAGCTTCTACCAAATATACGGATTCAAAAATTCACGATCTCTTAAGACTACACGAACCAGATAAAGCGTTAAAACCAATTATAAACATATACAAATATAAATGGTCCTAATTTTGTAAAACGAATACAAATATAAATGGTCCTAATTTTGTAAAACGAAGTTTAAATTGTTTAAATGAAAATGACAATTTCGTTGTAATTAACAAAGATCAAATGAAAAACCCAAACTCAAAAATATAAAATTAGACAGTCAAATAGAATATAAAATATGCAGTTTAGATATCAAAGATTTATTCACGAATATACCGATAGAAGAAATTATAAAGATAAATTAATTGAAATAGATTATAGTAAAAGAGAATACTGTAATTAAAAATAAAATAATCTATCTTGAAGGCATTATGAATAACTACTTTAAATACAGCAACCATTTTTTTTTTTTTTAACGGCCTAACAATGGGAGGCCTGCTATCAGTCCTTCTTAGTGATTGCTATTTAAATAAAATTATCAAAGAAGAATTAGAAAAGATGCAAAAAAAAAAAAAAAAAGTCGGTCTGGTTTCCTGATCCCAGGATCGATCCTCAGCTGACTTACAGATCCAAGTTAGCCCGGTTTCGAACCCGCAAGGTGGTAGCACAATGCCTAAGTAAATGAGCTTCACCTACATTGATTTTGAATCACCCTGAAACTACATTATTTGGAAATCATAATTTTTAGCTGGATTCAATGTTGTCTCCTAATATCCTTAAAAAGGTTTTAGCGATTATTTGAAAACCTAATCAAATGAAAAATTAATAAAGAAAAAAATTAGATGCTTCCTCAATCGGGTTTCTCTGGATTCGTTCGTACAGAAAACGCAACCTGCTTCTCACTACAACACATATGGAAAGTAAAACTAACCCGTTGCGGTTGGGACTTTCTCAAGCAGGTTTGTTCTTGGAGTATGTCGGAATCTGGTCGTATCCATCGTCGGACTAGATTCTGTCGTAGAAGTTATAATCAGATTTCCTACGTTCCTGACAATGCTGGAACCAGTTCTGCATTATATAACGTTTTGGGTAAGTTTGCTTAAGTAGACTAGAAACTCACAAACTGGTTTGAGACCCATTATGGCTACTATCGTTTGTATGCTGAACTAATATTCTAGAGGACGACCGCCAGACCTACATCAGGCATTCTTCAGGTAAATTACCTAGAGGTTTCCTTGCCTGGCGATCAGGAAGGCTGTGCAGATTGGAGATTGGACCCTCCTAGGAATACCAAGTATCTATGACAATGGCTCTTGTGACTGAATTAGAGGTAAATAAGAGTTTAGGTTTGGACAGCTTCCAATGGATTATGTATAGAGAATTCATGAAACAAAACCAGCGAGGATCAAAATCAAGAATGGTTTAACTTTGAATTATAATGCATTTATTTACATTCTTTAGTCATCGCATATAAAGTATAGCGATTGTTTAATTTAAATAGTTTATAATACTGAAAATATTTCTGTAAATGCTATAACATACTATAACTATTCTATATAGCTATAACATTTAGTAGATAAAGAAAGGAGTCCGCCAGATGGCTCAAATTGAAATATCAAAACATTTAAAATTTCATAACTATATTATGAAACATGCATTTTAATTTTCTATATATATTTATTTATTTATTTTTTTTTTGATTCGGTCTTTCCACTGACCTTATGTTAATGTTGACCCTTGGCAATGATAATGTTCTTCAATATAGCAACTTATGGGAAACCAAACATCTTTAAAACATCATACATCTTTTGTTGTGAATTGGATGACATTGATTGTATTTTGAATATTATAATTATGGAAAGTGAAGATGAAAATATTATCAAACATAAGAGGCTCATTGAAAAATTGCAAACAATTATAAGCATTGGGTTTGAAAATAAACCAGATGAAGTCATCTAATTCATAAATAAAAGAATTATGAAATTTTAAAGGTGTTTGTTTTCCCAAAAGATGAAATATTGAAAAATAAATGATATAATATACAAAATATATTGATGATTATTTTTGCCGTTATTAATTTTAAGTTATATTTGTCTTTTTGCAGTATATTTTAGCAAATATCTTCTATAAAGATGTTAATCAAAGTATTCTTGCTCTGATTATAAATAAATTATTTCATTAATCATCAATCAGAATGATTGGTGAAATATATTCTTAGGACTTCATTAAACCCATATTGTAAAAAAAATAAAACTATATAACAGTCAATTTTTTATTTATTTTATTTACAAATTATTTTATTTT
>NW_027104739.1:0-8995 GCF_000696795.3 Halyomorpha halys
CGATGCCCACACTGTTTTGACATTTCAAAGCCTACCCAATTTCCTTAAAAATCCTCTATACGCTGTCGATCAACCTGCAGCACTCATGTCACGCGCTGAAACCGCCTTGGTCATCCGCGAACTCAGTGTGGATATCTCATTCTTGGTCACTTGAGCTGATTTCCATATTTACCTGTAAAATCTTGCTTTCACAGGTCGCGGTAACAATTCTGAGTAAACATATGAATATGATTCGTTCTTTAAATTATATATATTTTTTTGTTAGTTCTAAGATTATTATTATAATCCTCTAATAAATCAATTTATGCATTAGTACTCCCACCCTCCGTGGTAGCCTTACTTTTCAAACAGACAACTATAGCGAGTAGGTTGGTCGATATATACGTCACAATCTCACAAGACGAGATCATAATAGGCAATCCTTTCCGGTCAGACCGGACCCACTAAGGCCATCAGGGAATGACAGTCCTATATTTGTTTGAAACGGAAAGAGGAGACTTAAGATAGTTTAATCGAGCAATATTTAAAAAGCGCCTGGAATTGGAAAAAGTCTTTACCTTCCATTTATTTTACTGTCAATTATCTAAATATTGAATACTTGAAATTTGAAATTGAGTCTTCAATGGTAATACACTTTTTGAGACCCTCTGAGTCACACAAAATAACCATGTATCTCCAAATCTTGTGTTTTTGAGTGCGTTGTGGGTGAGTGCATGTGTGTGGAAACGAAAGCCCACATGAAACTGAACTTTAAGGTAATGTTTAAGGTGTATGCTATGGGTGTTTTTTGTCTGAGAACTTATTCGTAAACAACAACCGTACATATGTGTCAATTATAACCAATGGAATTTCTATCATAAGTTTTTTGGATTTTCTCTAAAACATTTCAAACTATTTTCATTAAATTCATTATGTCAATGCAAAAAAATGTGTTTTAAATACGATTTTTCATTTAAAATACCTTTAGTTTTGTTTATTTGAAATAATAGAGTACCTCTCATTATTAACAATAATAAATAATGGGTAAATGTGAGCTTTGAAAGAATTTGCTAATTACCTAAATGTGTAAGTTGTTCTTACCAGGCAGGTTAAGACAGACACGGAAGCCGAGAGGACTCTATCTCTTCCGATTCTGTTCTATAGTACAAGGCTTTGTTATCTTTTTTTAAACTGTTGTATTCAACAGATTTTTGAGATTAATGTTTTAATGTGTACAAAGGTAAAATAATCAAAGTGACCTCACGAAAAACCTCACCGGTCGGTAGTTCAAACAAAACTGAAGAGTTTCAGAGACTGTTGGAAATTCTTTCGTTACGTTTACATTTCACTTGTCACGCAGCTGTGCCTTCGGTGGATCAGGAGACAATTTATCAATAGAAGATTTCAAGTTCACCATTTAGGTCGAGCAATTAAAGCATGTCCTTGTATGAAATGTGCTTGAGCACGTTCATGGTGAGAAAATAAAGATAAGGCAGGATACTTCGACTCCAATTATGATTAAATTAGGAATGTTTTATTTATTTTTTTTCATACCCTCCTGTGAAGATTTTAGAGGGTATTTGGTACGTACATATAGGAGGTATGCTATATGTATAGCTGGGTGTGAAGGATACCTTAGAATGCCTTTTGGCATTATAAGGTTTGGTGAGGGGTCCAATGAAGGTTGTAACTTGGTTGGCTGACGCTAGTGGATTATTGGAACGGGGAGGGGCCGTTAAATTAGGAATGTAAATTATTTAATCACTAATCTACAAGTCAGAAATGACTTCATGTGCGAGTGGGTAATCGCTTCGTGGTAATCCTGGAGTGAGACAGACTAAGTTAACAACCCTATTAATGATTAGAACATTTTTTTAACTGTTGAAAAAATGAATCTCAACTATGTACATTGTATATAAAAAATAAAAAATTAGTGTTCCATTGTGGTTTATTATTTGTACTGATTATTGTATTATAACAATAAATACAAAATCTTAAAATATCTGCTGTGTTCAGTTATTACCTTTTTAACCGCTTTGAGTTCAAACTCCAAAAAAAAATTCTGTTTCTTCAATAATAATGGTCCAAGGTCTGCGTTGGAGATATAATTTTCTAAAATACAATTTTGTGCTCATTCGAACGTCCCTAAAGTTTAATGGGCTCTGGACTGACACTGAGGAGTAAGGATGGAACTCTAGCACAGACCTGGGAGGAAAATTGTTGTGTCTTTGCGAAACTTTTGACCTGTAAGAACCTGGGGAAAGAGTGACAACGATCGATAACACCCGCCCTCCCCCCGGAAGCGGAATCGTATCCACCAGATGATTAGGTACTGGATGAAATCATCGCATCCTTAAAGAACAATAATACGGCAGGAGAAGATGGTGTGCTTGCTGAGATATGGAAGTTGACGGGATGACTTCAGAAAGATAATCATGGAGCTGATAATAGATTTCTGGAGCGAGGAAAAGATTCCCCAAGAATGGAAAACAGCCTTAATCCACCCTCTACATAAAAGGGAGATAAAGTGATAGCAGATGTGAATAATTACAGGGGACTCTCTCTGCTACCGGTCACCTACAAGATCTTCTCGAAAGCAGTAGTATAAAATCAGGGAATACCAAGGTGGTTTTAGAAAAAATAGATTATGTTAGGAACAAATTTTGAGCCTTAAGTTGGTGATAAAACACTATAGGACTAAAAGTAAAAAGAAGCTTTTTTGTCGACTTCAAAAAAGGCATATGATTCGGTAGATAGGGAAACATTACTGAAAGAACTAAAAGAATACGGGGTCGACCAGAAAACCAGAAAATTAATAGAGCTAACGACGACAGGGACTGAATCTAAAGATGACCACGGACGCGGGTTTCAAGAAGAAACCGTTGAAACCAAACACTGAATAATTGAAGTGACTCTTAAAGTGAGATTTAAGTACCTTGGAGAAATCATATGTAGCAATGGGTCGGAGAGAGAAGGGTTTAGTTTAAGGAAAGAGTCACCAAAATAGAGAAATTAAACTTTGCTACCAGTGATTTTTATCACAAGAAGAACATATCTATTAAATCTAAGATATGACATTCGTACATGAGGTACATTCGTACATACATCGGATATGCCGGTCATAAAGCCAGCGATACTCTATGGAACGGAAACCTCGTGTCTTTCCAGCCTAAAGGGGCTTCTGAAAATAGTAAAAAGAATTCTCAGAAGGATCTACCGACCTAAGAGAACACCTGAAGGATATAGGTTGAGGTCGAATCAATAAATCTATAAGGAAACAACAGATGTAGAGACCGACGTTAGGGTGAGAAGTCTGAGGGTTCTATGGACACATGATGAGGATGAAACCTGAAATACTGAACCATAGAATTTTTCAACGAATCCACTGTTCAACAGCATATTTCAAGCGAGTTAGGGATGATATGGAACAAGTGGGGCTGACGGACCGGGGTTGATTAGACAGAGATGAGTATAGATGGACGCTCAGGGGAGTGAAGGTTCTTGTGGGAAAGAAGCCCTCCAGAAGGGTCTTGCGTGGTCTGAGGAGAGAAAATGTAGACAGGCAGAACTCATGACGGACATATGGGAAAGGAGGAAGGAGATGAAGAAGAAGCATTAGAATTATGATATGCGCGTGGTCTTTAAGGCCTTTTGGAAAAAAACAAAAAACAAAATGTTCATAATTGAAATGAATAAACCGAAACTAAGTCCATTACACTGTATTTTTTTTACTTTTAGTTATATATTTATTTTGAATAAGGAAAAATAACAATTTAAATTAAAATTAAATTAACAACCCCCACTAAATTTGTCTACTGGTTTAAGATATAATTTTTCTTTCTTTATAGTTTAACTGTGTGAACTTCCATCTGTTTCGGTCTTTATCAATACTCACTCGGAGGTCCTCCGGTAGATTTTCCACACCTTTTCTCTTCACTGTCGGTAATAGCTATCCTGCAGGAGGAGGTCTAAAGATATTTTCCCTGCTGACACCTGCACCGCCTCACGAGACACCGCCAACTGCCTCAACCACTCCTTTGTATCAATTTTGCTGGGATTAGAGGTCCCATAATGCGCCCCCAAAACGATTGAATCCATTGAGAGCTAGAGCTATGGGTAGACCTACTTCTCATGTCCAATGCCACTCACTTACTACTTCCGAAAAATTGCCTTAGTCAGTCAATCAAAGAAAACTTCAAATCCAATAATCCCTAATGATTTCCGCTTTATATCCCTATTGGCAAATTTATCCATTGCCAAATTTATCCAAACCTTACAGTTCAATACTAACTATCCAGTTTCTCGAGCAGAATAACATCTTCGACTACCTTTAGCCCGGTGTCCGTATAAGTTACACAATTCAGGCTAATAACCAGCATACTGGTGACTATATTCTTGAGCACCAATTTGTTTTGGATTCCTGAGAAACGTATCCATAATCCTAAATTATTTTAGTAAGTCAATCTACTTTTAAAATATACCGCTTAATTTAACAAGAATTATGAACTGAAAACATTATTTTATATAAAGTAATTATTAAATAAAAATTATATACACCTGGTAACTAATTATTTCTGTTAAATAGTTATTAGGAAAAATAAATAATCAATTGCATTTTTATTATTAACACAATATATTTTTGTAATAAAGTACAATACTACAGATCAACCATGAATTATAACTACTTGTTCCAACACTATTGAATTAAATAATATTAAAACTTATTGAGAATATTTTAAGAATAGAGATTAGGTTACAGGTTAAACATTATATAAACTATATTGATATAAATTGATGGCTTACTTCATAGTGGTGCCGCGTACATTTCCAGTAACTTTATGGAAAATAAAAATAAAGGTTTTCTTTTTTAGAAAAATTACAGCTTTTCATGTTTTTTAGCACTATAAAACTACAGAATTTGACGGTTTGAAAAGTTGGAGTATATGTAGCACTAATATAAAACAACATGTTTTTACTATAAAAACTTTTACTTTTCGGAACTCCCCAATTTTAGGCTAAAAGCTCCATAGATTGGTCATTATTAATCTGTTTTTTTTTGTGAATAAACATGTTTTAATTCAAAGACCGTTTTATGTATGACTTCAAGTCGGTAAGAAGAGCTGTAAAGACTTAATAGTTATAATACATTCGCATTATTATACATTGATTATATGATATACATTTTATACATTCGTATAGTATAGTTATTTAACGTTGACTTTTTTTAATACGTTGTGAGGATTTATATCAATTTTAAGAAATCAAATTTGCAGATTCAAAAGTTGTGTAACCAACATAATATCTTAAAAAGCGAAGTATTAGCATTTTCTTTTAGTTAAAAAAAAAATCAAAACTATACCATACAGAAAACCTCTTATTTTTCAAAGTCATTAAAATTTGCGTCTAAAATCAGTTCTTTACAATCTTTTCATTCTAAAGAAATGGATATTCACCATTTTTTCCAAAAAGCAAAAAAAAAAAAAACATATTCTTAGTCAAGACAGATTACAGAATAAAATTTAAGCAAATTTATTTAATAAATATAAAACAGAGTGCACAGGGCACAAAGAAATTATTGTGCTCAGAACTTCATAAACGTTCACGTAGTAAATTATAATTTTTTATTAAATAATAAATAAAATAAAAAAATTATTTACAGAAGATTATGGAATTGTTGTTTTTATCTCTGTGGAAACGAAACTTGGAAACTTGGAGCAGTTTACCCTCCCTCAATGCCCGTACGGCTGACCAGTGGAAGCTCAGAGGTGAGTGAGATTATTTTCATTGCTGACTGAATCTTGAAGTTCTATTGTTGCCACGTTTATGCAAGATATGCTACCACAAGCTTGAATAGTTGTTAATTACACAATATTTTAATCATTAATAATTTTTAGACAGTTCGTTTTTTCTTTTTTTTTTTTTAATATATTCTAGGTATCTTAATACATACCTAAAAAGTGTTTATTGTATTTTTACCTAATTATATTTTAAATAGCATTATTTTATGTGAAATATACACAAAGTGTTTTGTTGTAATTTATATTTTAGTTAGTATTTTTTCCTTGTACACTAATTTTTTTTCTATTTTCATTCCCTCTGACCTTAGATTTTGCTGCCAAAATTTTTTTTTTTATTTATTTTTATTTTTTTTAACAAAACATATTGAAGCTATTGCGTTATTCGAGATATAATTGTGTATCAACGAAGAATATAAAAACAAAACAAAATAAAAATAGTAAAATCTTGAGAATGACATACATAATAAACACCTTTGGTATAAATTTTATTATGGAATTAACGCTGTTCCATTAAAGATATCTATTCGGTCAGATTAGCAATGGTTAGCTTGTTAACACTTTTTTTTACAGTTTTATTGAAGAGCTCTGTTGGCCGTGATATATCATATCATCTCTAAGATGTTGAAATGTAAACAAATAGAACAGGTCGGTTTCATCATTTCTCATAGATTTCGTATACCAAAATACACATCTAGTATTCAAAAATGTTTAAAACAGATGTGTTCTTATTTTTATATATATTGTTTACATCGGGACCTGCTCGTGTTATACTGCAGGTGTCCCGAGTGTATTTTACGATTATGATAATTAAAATTAGTGTGGAAAGGGGGGGGCTGAAAATTGTGAGACTTTCTGATCATTAGCATGCATATATTTTCTTGCGACCAAATAATTAATTCCCTGCAGGGGCAATTATGTTAGTGTGTTAGCTGTATTATATAAGACATTATTATGATACTATCAGACAGAGTATTAGTCTCATAGGACTAATGAAAATTATGGCTCATCTTATGTGTGACGTCTTCGCCGCCGTGGTGACGTCTCTTAGTCGCTTCCCTCGTCAAGGTATGCGATGGGCGAAATGATGAAAACCATAAATATGCGCCTGGTGTCTGAAAGACGTCTCTCCTCTTTAGTGGCTGGCCAGCGTGTCCTGGAGTCTGGCATGATGGTAGGGGCAGGCAAGGTTCCAGCTTGCATGCCACGATAGATAATTTGGGCGGCATTGCAGTGGCGTCGTCTTCGGGGTCTTCCGGTGTCCGCGGCAAGGGGAGGCTTCAGAAAATGAGACCCCCGACCCCGACTTTATATAAAACCAAAAAATAACCGAAACATTCGGATTACTTAAATCCGACATAGATATATATTGAATTTCTCATAAAACTTAACTTCCTCTCCTCACTGTTTATTTACTTGATCATTCGTGTAGAAATTTGAAGCCTAATAAAATGACTATTTAGTTCATATTAGAATCAAGACTTAATATGCAATATCTTGTAACACTGAGAAAAATCAACTGTAAGATTTTAATAATTAAAAAACAACCAACGTGTGTTTAATGTGTTTTTCAATTCTTTCAAAAAATCTCTAGAACCAAGCATTAATTTTTTTTTATTTCAAGTTCCAAGCTAATACAGTTAAGGAAAATTATGTTTATGCTTAGCTCTGGGGTTCATTTCAATTTCCTTTAATTAAATAGCCCTAAAAATGTTTTAAATGGTTTCTATTTTTATTATTAAGAGCAAAATATTCAGGTTCTGACTCTTCTTTGCTTAAATTTATCATGTTTTATTAAAAGATATAGGTTTCATCGTGAACAAAAATATGAGTATAATATACATTTTAATGCAATTGAAATATCCAACATTATGAAATAATAACTACAAAAATTAAGGTTTGGCTAATTAGGAATAAATGAGGCACAGTTTCCTTACCATAAAATGTGTTATTTTGAAAATTCCTTTAGCCCATCTTTCATCTCAATTTACTGTTTAAAATTAAACATTTCTATTTACTGTCCTTTCTTTTACGAATTCTTAACAACAGTCCGTGTAGAGGAGTGGCAATAACAACTCTGGGGTTCGGCTTGATGGCATCCATACATTTGTTCAAGGGACTTAATTCGAACTCGTACATTTCCAATGATCTTGCCAAAACTCTACGTGCAACAGCTTCGGAAAATCCTTTTCCTACAATTTTTTTTTTTTAATATTTATTTATTGCTATTTACAACTGTACATTATAATACATTTAGTAAATCTGATATAAGTTAAATTGGAGTGTTACAGGCGTGTAGAGAAACAACCCATTGGTAGCACTCTAATCCTACAAAATAAAAGGATATAGATGCAAAATAATAATTGTAATAATTAATTAAAGTTACTTATAATATTTAAATCATAGAAGAGATAATAGGATACAAGGATGCAACATATGCTATGCATATAGCGCCAGTAAAGAAGTAAACAAAACCCTACAAAAAAAATCATCAAAAGTAAAAAAGGCTTTGTAAAAACCTTTCATGAGAACAAAAAATCAAACTAGTCCTTACAAATTTTCTCATAATGTAAATATTTTTTTTTAAGAATAAAGATAAAATTTTGACTTAAAATAAAAAAATAAAAATTTTGATTTCATGATAACTCAAGCAAGTTACGCATTAATTCTTGGGACTTTTTTTTTTATATTAGATCTAATGAAAAAAAATAGATAAAACTTTACTTTATGTACCAACTCGTTATAACGGACGAAAATACATGTATTTTTAGTGAAAACATTAAACTTTGAGGAGGGTTTAAAAGCCATAATCTATATAGAAAACTTACAGTTATTTCTAGTATCAAATCGTCACATTCCATTGGTACTCATTATCAATTCAGAATTTAGAAAAAGTTAAGTTATACAATGAGATCAGAACCATCAAAGAGAACGTTGATACATTCATAATTTACGTAGATTATTTTCTTAATGGCATGAAGTAAACTTGTGATGAAGACATATAAAGCTTTTGTGAGATTCATACAGAAGCATTTTTAGTCTGCTGCCATAATATTTTATGGATGCGATGACACTGGAAGTATTATTCCATCGAACCAATATTATTAGTTTCAGAAATATATGAGAGCATGATTCTATTAGATACTCTTTTAATGAAGTAACAATTAATAAGCAATGAGATAACAAATAAACATTATTGTAAATTATTATCGTCGAGAGAG
>NW_027104739.1:9045-16218 GCF_000696795.3 Halyomorpha halys
GCATGATTCTATTAGATACTCTTTTAATGAAGTAACAATTAATAAGCAATGAGATAACAAATAAACATTATTGTAAATTATTATCGTCGAGAGAGTCAAGATGCTGAGGACAAATAGTACCATTAGCTAGAGAAGACCTAGAGACTGGTCGTCACTCAAAACCAGGGAAGTAGCCAGACGAGATGTCTGAGAAACTAGTGGAGACCTGGAGGACCTGCTAGGCTGGACCTGGAGGCTACTGCCAAGACCGTCAGTGCGCGGTGAACACGGCGGATCTAGACCAGAAGGTCGATAGATATCCTTGGTGGCTGGCAGCAGAGCTACAAGTACTGGAGCATAAGCCGAAGATAGTAGGGATCGGATGAGTCCTGAACAGGTAATCAACTGGGAGGGAACAATCCCTACAAATGGCGCAGAAGTCGACAGAAAGATGAACATTGTCCCCTGAGATCTTTTATGATAATCAGAGAAAATTGGACATCACGCATTCCTCCGAAAATGGCTGCGCAGCCACGTAGAGGGAAGAAGGAAGAAGTCTTCAAGAAGTATCCGGTAAAATAAAAGAGCGATCAAATGTTGAGTTAAAAACGTTCTCATTTTTCAAATTTGTTCCTTTCACGATAGTATATTTCTTATTAGTATAAGAAATATACTAATAAGATGTGTATGTGTTGTAGTCAACTGATACGAAAAAACTTACATAATACGTGCACTATTGTTGGATATTCAATAAGCTACAGTTTAGCACATAAAATGTTTTAAGCTATGACAATATTTCTCAATCCATTAGGTTTCCCATGACCTTAGTTTATTTTATACCTATTAGACATTTATGTAACAAATGGTAAAAATCGATAAAATCACTAGATGTATAAATCATTCAATATTACTAGTTTCAGAAGTAATTCAGAACATGACTGTTAATGAAACTTTCCAATTTACCAGTCCTCAAAATTAGTACGTGATTTGCAAACGTAGAAACAATCCTACTCAATAAGTAAACAGGTTTTAAATAAAAATGGCATTAAATTAAAAAAAAAATAATTACCTAAGCAAACTCTTGGGCCATCTCCAAAAGGCAAGTAGGTTCCGTTGGCTGGTGGATTTTCAAACCTATCTGGTTTATATTCCAAGGGTTGTGGAAAATATTTAGGGTCTCGATGTATGGAATAGATGGGTATCAAGATGTTCATTCCTTTCTCAATGACGGCCCCATCGGGTAAGGTGTAGTCCTTTGAACATTCTCGAATTAAAAAAGGTATTGGTGTATACAGCCTCAATGTCTCTGAAAATCATTTCAAACAATAATGTTTAAATAATTTTTTTATTATAAGTTCAGTATTTTGACGTAATAAAAATGATTTACTTTGAAATGATTCTAAATTCCTAATAGGATAAGATGTTTGAAGAAGTTGTAATGAAATTGCTTGTGGTATAAATTGTATTATGTATCTGGGTATAGAAAAAATAAAAGTCTATAACATTAACTAATCTTATGTCTTACGAATTTCACCATACTTATTTTAGATTTGGTTGTGTACATCTAAATATAATCAGGGCCAGGTTTGCCTAATAGCCCCACCAGGACCGATTTAGTTTTCTTGTTAATTAAAAATTATTTTCAAATTTAGGCATACTAATTATCAATGTGTAAAATTTATTATTATACACAATTTAAGAAAATAATTGTAATTTTTCATTATAAAAAACAACTATTTTTTGTTGCCTCACTAGTGCAGGCATGGAATCACTAGTAGAGCTTTTTAGTTTCCTATACATTATATAATGTTTAGTCTGTCAGATGTGAGACATCACCTGAAAGGTTTTAACTTATTAGGAGTTCAGGAGGTTGAAGTCATCTGAAGACCTCTTACCTTAGTGGAGTGGTCACTCCCCCGTTCTTGTACCCCACTACTAACGGGTCCTGGGTAAATACTGTTACTTCGTCCTTCAGCAGACCCAGCACACTTCCATATACTGCCTAATGGCAAATGAAGGGCCATGTTGGATGTATATATTTAGATTTAAGTTTTTAGATATAAGTCTTTTATATATTGTAATTAAAATTTAAGAGGTACGAGAAAAAAAAGTTAATAAATTAGTCTTTGATTTTTCTTTATTCGTTTCATTTCGCACTCCTTTCTTTTTTATGCCCGAAAACAATTTGATTACCAACCGACAGATTTACCTGCAGAAACAGAACCAAATATATTCGAAATATATAAGTGTGAGTGAAAATATTTTATTCCTAGTTTATTCATTTCCAGCACGAATACTAAGCTTCTCATGATTGGTTGTGAGGAGGCAAAATGTTGGCTTTCTATAAATTGTAACTCCAGAACTAATGAATTCAAAGTGCTCTACTAGTGATTCAGGCACCAAAAATCTAATAGTGTTTAAATTCTGTTTCTTATAATTTAAAATTGACTTTACTTTAAATTTATTTAAAATTATAATTAATACTAAACGAGCTTAATCAATTCATTTTAATTAATTAATTATAGTAAATGTTAAATTTAAGACTTTTAATTTAAAATTTACTCCATTTTTTAAAAATTAAAAATGTACTCAGTAAGGCATCTGTCTTATGCATTTTAGTATATCTTCAATACAATTTTTTTGAAGGATTAAGAAAATAGTTTTTGTAATTATGAGATACATTTTTAATCTACTCTTTAAATGAGCATAGAAAATTACCTGACAGGCAATTATCCAAGAATTTAAGCTCCTTCAAGGAATCAAATGTAAATTGACCATACTTTTCCTTGACCTCAAGAACCTCTTTTCTTGCTCTGTCTTGGATTTCCTTGTGCTTTGCCAGCAAATAAAATGTGTAATTTATTAGATAATGTGTGGTTTCATAGCCAGCCACATAAAATATAAATGTCTGTGCAGCTAATAAATTATCTGTCAACTCTAAAAAAGAAAACATATAATCTTTATATTTATTATTTGTTATATATTTCCAATTACAATAAGAAAAGAGATGGTTTATATGGAATAAAATAGTTAAAATACTGCATATAATTTTCAGAAAAATATTATAAAGTCTACAGTATTATCTATATTAATATGTAATTAAATAAGCACAAAAAAATCTAGTGTGGGTCTCACACAACTTTCACATTTCTTCCATCTTTGAGCTTAAAAATCCTTGTACGTTTCAAAACAACTATTTCTGTATTATTAAGAATAATCATAGTTCCTATCACTAATTATTTAATATACAGGTAAATGAAAGTAAAATCTGTCTATTGTCGTAACAGTCATGGAAACACGAAAACATTTATTTTGTGTTTTATTCATTTATATTTTATACCCATCTATTGTTAATTACTTCTAACATTAAGAAACAGTTAATTTTATCAAGATAAAAGGTACTTCAAAATTTTGATCGAAAATTTTTTTTAATTATCTATTGCATGAAAATTCGTATTTCAGGGCTGCTTGAGAAATGTGAAACGAATATATAATTTTATGCGCACAATTCCGATTGTATTTTTCCGGATGGGTTGAAATTTATATAATGGTTGTCATTATTATGTCCACAGATTTATTATGTAGGATATTCATAATAATAGATAATTTTTTGTAGAAAACAAAAATAATTATTTACCCAATAGAACCCTCCTCTTTTGCTCAATTTAACATTATGGGGTTGAGAAAAAACAAAATAAATAACAAATGATAGGGAACCTATATTGACTGATCTATGTACTAATTAGGAAATTTTTAAATTAATTCCTTAAATATTAGATCATTACTTACCTATTTTCTTATTGGGAGATCCTTTATGCGTTTCGCTTTTTTCTACATTTTTAGAAGACAGCTCTACCATTCCTTTTTCTTTTAATTCAAGAAGTAGTTGGATAAAATCTTTTCGAACTATCCCTGTACTTCTTCTTTGTTGCAAAATGTTCTTTGTTGTCGTAAGGAAATAATTTTGTATTTTTGTTGAAATTGTTTTAATCTTGAGCCACATCATTATACGTGGTATAGAGAATCGCAAATGTAATAGAAACATGCTTAACTTGTTAGGATCATAGAAATCTCTTCCAACTTGTCGAAATTCTGAATCAGGGTCTTTCAAACACTGAGGTTCAATACCGAATGCACACGAAGCTAAAAATATTAATGTTCTTAAATAATTAGTACTTCTTAAAACTAAAATGTTCAGTAAATTATTCATATAAATTATTTTAATCTCAATTTTTTAATTTAATAAACATTTTTATTTAATTGAATAAACAATCTTATTTGGTCCAATTATTCTATCGTAAACTGTCACCATAGGGCGACGGTTTCAGTGTGGTAACGCGCCTTTCTACTTACAAAGGTTTTAAGTTCGAGCCCGGCCCTATCCGGGATTTTTATAAGCATATAATTTGTAATGCTTAAGGAGAACTTAATTACACGATACTCACTCACAGCCTCCCATCGGGAATTTGTGAGGCCCGTACTCACAAAAATAGGTGTGGGAGTGACGTACATACCCTATCCCTATGAAAACCTCGTCAAGAAACGGCGCGATATTTTCGTAGTACATTGCGCGTGGCCTTGGACGGAGGTACATGGAGATGGAGAAGGTCTGCCGCGCCAGAAGAAGAAGAAGAAGAAGAAACTGTTACCATATTGATACAAAATTTGGATGAATGTGAATTGGATGTCGAGCAGTAATAGTTTAGTGATATCGCTGCGTCCCTAATCACAAGCAACTACGATTCCCAAAGGTAGCCGAATGTCTCCAATAGTACCTACTAAAAGTGTAAACAGCGTGTATTTAGGTTGGGTTTTAGCATGAACTAGTTTATATCGCTGTGGTTCTATTAGCAATTCATTCATTGAACAATTTTGTGTAATGTTGTAAGAACTAATTATATCCTCTTGCGTCATTTGAATGTTTATACTATTAATTGTATATTCCTAACCTCCTATGTCGTGTTTATATTGATATAAAACAATAAACTAATTTTTATTTTCGTATATTTCATACATAAGGTCGTAAATAGATTTTTCAAACATAATCGCCCAATTTATTTCAAAACCATTGGCTAAGATTTACCTTAGTTCATAATTAGCACCTACGAATCATAATTTAATGAAACCAACTATAGGTAAGTCTTCTCTATATAAAAAAAGCCCCCATTACACGATCAAAATTCTTGCAAATGGTTTATATTTGGACACTTTTCAATATCATTGCAACATAATCCCCTGTGGGAGTCAATATAGTGACGAAATTCGATATTAACTCAATCGTTGACAGTGTAGAAGAATAGAAAAAGTGATAAACCAAACGAGCAAGCTAGACAATAGTAGTGGCAGTTTACCGGATGGTTCACTTTTTTTGCCTTTATTAGAGCATACTCATTTAAGAAGCTTACTACTCGAAATATATTAAAATATTATTTCAATACTTTGAGCAACAATTGCTTGAAGACAATCAGAGGACCTTATAGAGTAACTTAAGACATCTAACTTAAAAAAAAGTTATGGAGTTAAAAGTAAAAATAACCTAATTTTTTTTTTTTTCTGAATTTTTATAATTCAACAGATGGACAGATTTAATTTCGGTATTTTAAGGTAAAATTGTTTCAAAATACTTATGAGATAACAGTGAATGATGTAATCCATCAAGCTTGAAAATTGGTTGAACCGTTAGCATCAAAATTGTCACAAAGATACTGATGAGCAGATTATGCCACACTTCTAGAAGAATTACCCTCCTTTTGGCTTCGCGGTAGACGGATAAAGATAAAAATTCAGTGGGTTATTATTTTGAAGCAAGGTTCAGAGTGTCCCTAATTTAGGAATCGCAAATGGGGTACAGATAGGTCAGCCGGCCTCTAAAGTCCCATGATTGATATATGGAAGGAGGGTAAGAAGCCTAGAAAATTGAACTTAAAAAGTCATAACGAAGTAGGTTTTCAATATTCAATACTTATTAAAAGTTACTTCAATAAGGAACCATTTGAGGAGAACTAGAGTAGGATTTCCATGGATTTATAACTAGTTTTCAAAAAAAAATTAAAAAACTACATAATACAAACAAGTAGCGAATTTCCGTCTTTACAGGCAAAAAAAAAAAAAAGTGAACTCGTTGCTGAACCAGGCGCAGTGGATACCATAAACAAACTGTTCCCGTACCCTTGAACGCACTTCGAGACACGCTGTTCTATACGAATTTTGTTTTGTTGGACTTTAGACCTACATTAGTAGGTCTGAACTCCAACAAAACTTACCTCTTTAACTATTTTCTAATATTTTCAGGGCATCCTGAACGTGGAATATCCTTGATTGTAATCAATACTGGGTGGAAAAAAAAACAATTACTTACCAATCGCGTCTGTTGTGTATCGCGCCAGTAGTTCACTCATGTCTACATCTTTTCCATCTGCTAATTCTTTAATACATTCATCAAAAATATCAGCACATTTGTCTATTTCTTCGTACATCCACTTCAGCTTAGCTAGGCTGAAGAGAGGAGTCAGTATACTTCTTAGATATCTCCATTTATCTCCTTTTACATAAGCTACATTTTCATCTAGAGGATTCCTTTTCTCATCCACCAGAAAAATCCTGTCGGGAAAATATTCGAAAGATTTCTTCAGAATATCATTGATGTATTCCGGATCTCGAATCATAAATGTAGGATTTATCCCCTGGTAAAAGCCTCCATACTTTTCATTTTCTAGTTTCTTATAAACTCTGTCCCAACTTTCAGCTGTTAATAAAGAGGACATTAATTAACGAAAATACTAAGAAGAATATTATAGATGAGTATTGTATCTATACTCAGTGTATATAATACATATTCTTACTTTCAGACATATATATCTATGTAATACTTATTGGTATATTTTGATATTGAGTCTTATATATTGAATGAAATGAGGAAATGAAGCTAAGAGATTTTCAAATAACAAAAGTAAAATCATATGTGTCAGAAGAGAAAAGGCAGAAATGATGTACGATGTATGATGTTGTGTAATGATGAACCCCTAGAACTTACTTATACTTATCTAGGGACCATAATTAGTAAAAAATTGTAAAGTAGACGAAGAGGTCCTAAATCGCGTGAAGAGGGCCAATGGAGTGTACCATCAGATTTCCAAAACTGTTATAGGCAAGCAAGAAGTAAGTATAAATGCCACGGATATTTAAATCCGTGTT
>NW_027104739.1:16268-17577 GCF_000696795.3 Halyomorpha halys
TAATACTTATTGGTATATTTTGATATTGGGTCTTATATATTAAATGGAATGAGGAAATGAAGATAAGAGGTTTTCAAATAAACCCTAACAAAAGTAAAATCATATGTGTCAGAAGAGTAGACGCAGAGCAGTTGTGTAATGATGAACCCCTAGAACTTACTTACACTTATCTAGGGACCATAATTAGTAAAAAATAGTAGAATAGACCAAGACGTCCTAAATAGAATGAAGAGGGCCAATGGAATGTACCAATAGATTTCCAAAACTGTTATAGGCAAGCAAGAAGTAAGTAGAAATGCCACGGATATTTAAATCCGTGTTACCCCAGTCATATTGTATGGATCAGAAAGCTGGAAAGCCCTCGATAAGCAGTAAGTAAGATAACGTTAAAAAAAAAAAATGAGATTCCTCTGAAGAATAGACACCGTGCAAGAGCGGCAACTAAAATAGCGGTATGAACAAGTTAATAGAATCGACGATACAAAAAAAGATAGGTGGTATTTGGAAGCTAAGCCGAACGAAGGCGGTCTCTTAGCAGGTGCATGTACTCTGATTACATTGGAAAACAAGAGGTAGCAAGAGGGCGCACCATAAAAGGTGCGAATGTGATGAGAAGACTAGCCAGGGAGAGGGACCATTGGGCTAGATGGACTGAGACTGCAAATCCATGCTTGACAGCACACAGGAGTAAGAGAAAGAAGAAGAAGAAGAGGTGTTATTTATTATCTCAAAATTATTCTCTAGTGAGGTATCCCTTCCTAACTGTGTCTATCGTTCTCTCTCTTTTCGTTTTCCAAATAATTTTGAAAACAACTAGAAGTCCAAATTTTTTGAAATCCACTCTTTTTCTTTGGCATTGCCATTATGCTATGAAGTTCATAAATGGTGCCCCAGAGTGAGTTGAAGGCGAGAAACGAGGGAATAATTCAATGATGTGATATGCGAGGAGGAAGTTTCGTGGGTTGTAGATGATGAAAGCTGGCAGACCAAGAAGAAGATATGGCATTGCGTTAGAACTTATAAAGTTTGAAGACTCGGATCTACAGATAACTCTACAAGATTATTTGCAGAACATTTAATCGTGAAGTTGAAACAACAGAAATTAGAGTGCAATGTGATTATACTGATTCACAAGAAAAGAAGTTCAAGCAACTGTGGAAACAATATTAAGTGAGCATTACTTCTTTAATTTGGAAATGGAACTCCAGTCAGTTGTGGAAAGCGAGTTTGGAGAGGAGAATATCCACAATATCACATCTTCTCGCTCAAGACGATTACTCAAGAATCATGAGATAAAGGAAACAACATT
>NW_027104739.1:18012-18430 GCF_000696795.3 Halyomorpha halys
CTTCTAACTACACTCTATCCGCTCTTTGCTTTGCATTACTACATACACAACTCCTCATGAGCATATGTTCTTCCATAAGAGAAAATACAGTTCAGATATGGCATTGCGTTAGAACTTATAAAGTTTGAAGTCTTGGATCTACAGATAACTCTACAAGATTATTTGCAGAACATTTAATCTGGTGAAGTTTAAACCACAGAAATTAGAGTGCAATATGATCACAAGAAAAGAAGTTCAAGCAACTGTGGAAACGATATTATCATATACATCTCTTAAGCAGTAAATGAGCATTACTTCTTTAATTTGGAAATGAAACTCTAGTAGTGGAAAGCGAGTTTGGAGAGGAGAATATCCACAATATCACATCTTCTCGCTCAAGACGATTACTCAAGAATCATGAGATAAAGGAAACAACATT
>NW_027104739.1:19754-20091 GCF_000696795.3 Halyomorpha halys
TGCTAATTCAGCTCATTATCAAAATACACCACAAGTAACTATTATAGAGATGATCCCAAGAGAAGACTGGACACATCAGTTTCGCACTCTTGCTCGCCAGTTCACTTCTTGTCCATTGGTGTTCAAAAATCTATTTTTTTCATATCCTCAGCTGGAGATGACAACTTTTTATAACTACCCAGTTTCTCCTCGATTCTTTAGAAATTAAAACCGATGGGTCAAATCAGTTGAATCCTCAGCTAAATATGATCACAAGAAAAGAAGTTCAAGCAACTGTGGAAACGATATTATCATATACATCTCTTAAGCAGTAAATGAGCATTACTTCTTTAATTTG
>NW_027104740.1:0-326 GCF_000696795.3 Halyomorpha halys
AATACTAAAATATCTATGTTAAAAAAACATCGATTTTTTTTTTAGATGATATCCAAGGGGGAAACGTCACTACACGGCTGCATCCTACCTTAACCCTTAAGCTATATTTGACGAATTATTACGCCATGCATTTGTTTGAGCAAAGATGCAAATGATGTTCTGATACGTCCTGGAAACAGAGTAGATTTGCCTTGTTAATTCTAGTTTATTTTAAAGTAATGTATATCAGTGAGAACAGATAATTTCAGTTATGTGGTGAACCTTGTTTGGGATACACAATCCCATGATGACAGAAGTAGAGAATATATTTCATTAAAGTGACAGCG
>NW_027104740.1:5476-6074 GCF_000696795.3 Halyomorpha halys
GGAACTAAGAAACCGACATTGACAACAAAAAACATATTGATATTTTTAAAATATTATTGGTTACAATACATTACCCAAAACACATCGATGTTTTTGAACATACATTTGAAGAACATAAGGTCTGTTCCAACGATCCCACGTCCTACGGCCTGTAAGAAGCGATTTTTGAAACAAAGAAATCGACATCGACTACAAAAAACATCGATGTTTTAAAATATTGTTCTTTACAATACATTACCCAAAATACATCGATGTTTTTGAACAACTATTTCAGAAACATTAGATCTGTTCCAACAATCCCGCGTCCAACAGCCTGTCAGAACTGCTTTTTGAAACTAAGAATCTGACATCGACTACAAAAAACATCGATGTTCTAAAATCTCGTAGGTTAGAATACATTACGCAAAATACATCGATGTTTTAGAACAACTATTTCAGAAACATGAGGTCTGTTCAACGATCCCGCGTCCTACGGCCTGTAAGAAGTGATTTTTGAAACAAAGAAATCGACATCGACTACAAAAAACATCGATGTTTTAAAATATTGTTCTTTACAATAAATTTCCCAAAATACATTGATGTTTTTGAACAACTATTT
>NW_027104740.1:9009-10265 GCF_000696795.3 Halyomorpha halys
TTTTAAAATATTGTTCTTTACAATAAATTGCCCAAAATACATCGATGTTTTTGAACAACTATTTCAGAAACATTAGATCTGTTCCACCAATCCCGCGTCCTACGGCCTGTAAGAAGTGCTTTTTAAAACAAAGAATCCGACATCGACTACAAAAAACATCGATGTTTTAATATATCGTTCCTTACAATACGTTACTCAAAATACATCGATGTTTTTGAACAACTATTTCAGAAATATAAGGTCTATTCACGAATCTGCGTCCTACGGCCTGTAAGAAGTGCTTTTTGAAACAAAGAATCCGACATCGACTACAAAAAACATCGATGTTTTAAAATATCGTTCCTTACTATACATAACTCAAAATACATCGATGTTTTTGAACAACTATTTCGGAAACATAAGGTCTGTTCCAACGACGACGTATAGTCCGGCCAGTCGGGAGTGGATTTAGAAACTAAGAATCCTATATCGACTACAAAATTCATCGATGTTTTAAAATATCGTTACTTACAATACATTACCCAAAAAACATCGATGTTTTTGAACATCTATTTGAATAACATAAGGTCTGTTCTTAGGCTTGTAAGAAGTGCTTTTTTGAAACAAAAAAACTATACGTCGTCGTTGGAACAGACCTTATGTTTCTGAAATAGTTGTTCAAAAACATCGATGTTTTTGGGTAATGCATTGTAAGTAACGAAATTTTAGAACATCGATGTTTTTTGTAGTCGATGTCGGATTGTAAGTTTCTAAAACCACTTCTTACAGGCCGTAGAATGCGTGATCTTTGGAACAGACCTTATGTTATTCAAATGGATGTTCAAAAACATCGATGTTTTTTGGATAATGTATTGTAAGTAACGATATTTTAAAACATCAATGTTTTTTGTAGTTGATATAGGATTCTTTGTTGCAAACAGCACTTCTTACAGGCCTTAGGACGCGGGATCGTTGGAACAGACCTTATGTTTCTATTTATCTTTATCATGTCGTTAGCGTGAAGGTTGGAGGTACTTTATTATTCGACCACATTGTTGGTAGGAATCTATTTATACTGTAAATTTTTAGTTTTCATTTAGTTACTTTTGGAAAAAAAATGAAAAATTTGGACAAAACAACGATGTTTAGAAAGCATTGATGTTTAGAAAACATCGGCTTAAAAACATCGATGTCGCATCCCTAGTATCAGGCTATTTATGTATTAATTATATTTTTCAATGTAAATAGTTATACCTATCCAAAATCCTCAGCGATCT
>NW_027104741.1:0-3733 GCF_000696795.3 Halyomorpha halys
AAATGGATCAGTCTTTGCAAAGTATTCAAGCGTTTCATTTCGCACTCCTCTCTCTCCTATTATTTTTATTTTCACTTGAGTAGAAGATAAATTGTATATATTTTCCTTTACGGAAATTAACAAAAGAAATAATACAATAAGACAAAAGATAAATAATCCCTCGGTGCTCTATCAGCAGATGTTCACTCCACGCAGTATAAACACAAACTCGGGCTGAATTTGGTTTAAGATACTTCACTTATACCAAAGCCGCCTTCAATGAGCTCGCGCTTCCTTAGCTTCTATCTTCTATTCTAGATTCAATCTTCTACTACCTTAGCTTCAAGTCTCGCTATAAGTCGATCACCTCAGTCATTTCCCCAGTAAATTTTTCTAAATCTGAAATTTCCTTGTCCAGGTCCTGAGACATTGCAGTGCGAATTTTATCTTTAAATGCTTATTTGTTATCACGATCAACAACAAATGGGAAAGAAAAATGTTTTATCTCAAATTTTAAAAATTACTTTCAGACTATGCACTCGTTCCTGGATTCTTCGGCACCAGTTAAGTGACAGCGAGAACAGACTTAATGAAGAAAAGGTAAAAGGTAAATAGAACACTCTAAGAACTACTTAACAATACTAACTTTATTTGGTCCAGTATCTAGCCGTAACTTTTATATATATTCACATTGCTATTCATGTATAAGTAAGTCTCTTACTCATAGTAGCATATATATTATCCACGGTCAACTATCTTCTCGTCATTGTTAGTATACTATTTCTTTTCAATGTTATGTTTTTCTAAATGATGGTTATTATTTTTCTTTTTTGTTCTATGGCCATGATGAAGACCTGAAACTCGGGTGGAAAGGTTAGCATGAATACATAGTTTTTTGTTTATTTATGAATTGTTTTGCTTACCGCACCCCTCCCCTCCCCCCCAGACTATCATCTCCAACTAATATAATCGCACTTGGTGATCTAGAATGCTTTTGAAAACCCTGAAGTCTTATTAAGTTTATCAGAGCTGATCCACTGGGTGAATTAGATCAAAACGAAGATGGATGAATTCCCTAAGTTGAGAAGATTAACGCTGGAGATCTAACAAATTGTTGGTGTTATCAGATACAAACTCCGTATTCATTATACCTTATTGTTGTAGTTATTATTATCAATATTGTATTAAGTGATATAAAAACATAAAAAAATATTTTAGCACTAAAGGTAGCTGAAAGAACAAGGGACTGAAGGCCGAAATTTCTGGGCAACCTTTAGTCTCTAGTCCTTGAAACCATTCATTACAACCGACAAATTACTGTTTTAGGAGCAGGGAGTATGAGCCGGGAATATCGGACGTCGTGATGTCACTAGACGATCGCTCATGTAACTCTTACATAAAGCACGGAAATCAAAACAAACAGTACGGCCGTTATCTGGGACCGCTAGGCGATGCATCAGGGTGGGGAAAGGAAACAGGCTTGGATAGGCAGATCGAATGACTGCTACAACTTATCCACTGGTGGAATTCCACTCGCATTGGCAAATACTTTTCCAACTGTCAACATTTCCCAGGATTATTTGAGAGATTTATAACCGTGCACAAATGGTGAAGTATACAGCAAATATGGGCATACATATATATTGTAAAATAGGACAATCAATGGCAATTGTGTGTAGGAGTTTTTTATATTTGTTTTTTGGCTCAAATCTTCCATCGATGTCCTATACAGCCTCAGATTGGGAATGCCAAGATACATTTCTTGAGGTCACGTCAAAACAAATATTTACTAGTCCAGGTGGGAATAGAACCCTCAACCCAAGTGCTGAGGCCTTCGGCATAGGGCCGTAATCATTCATGGCAATATATACATTCGTTATAACATCTAACTATTATACGTTATAACAACTAACTATTACATTGTATATAAGATATTATTTTACTTTAAGTTTAAATTTGTTTTTATTTTACTTATTTTTAATGCATTTATTTTTTTTTTCTCTTCTATTTCATATTTGTTTATCGTTTAATTTATGCAGTTGTAAATATGGTGTGAATGAGCTCTATGATCCATATTACCGTTGTATAAAATAATTTTATTCTGTCAAATTGAAATTCAACATTAAAAAAAAATTACACAATAAAAAAAAACGAACTATTACAATTATCTTGATTTGTCAATTTCAAGAAATTATTGTAATGGGTGGCTTTCCTGAAATTAACTCCTATAACACATTTATTGTAAGTTCTATAAGTTTAGTAATAATGTTTTAAGCAATTTCTTTAACTATAATCGAGCATATAGTGTAAGTGGAACCAACCAAATTAATTTATTTTTACGATTTACGGGTTATCGCAGTGAACGGAAACAGGAATTAATTTTTATTTACTTTCTATACAGTCATCGTTACAAGTTTTATTCCGTCGTGTTTTAGCTGTTCAAAATTTTCTCAGGACAAGATACAACTTGGACACTAAGGTTCTGTTAGTCAGGGGGTTTGATCAAGTACCAAAAGCCACATATTTTAGTTTTCTGGTTTTCAAATAAAGACCAAACTGAATTTATTCTAACGATTCTCTTTCACATTGCCGAATTAATGGTCATTAAGTAATATATGTTCCAACTGGGAAATCGACCAAACATTCTAGAAATTTATAGCATAGTGTTCGTTGCGATGACAACGTATGCTGTATGTATTTGATATTAGAAGCCATGTTCTTGCAGTATCTTTTCTACGCATTTCTTCATACCAATGGTTTCATGACTAATCAATTCAAGTATTAAAATCGGAGAAGTAGATAATCACATCGCAAACCAACAATAACTCAAAGGTTTGATAATGAATTGTAGCAAGAATAAGAAAAATGACAGGGGGTTATGAAAACTCCAAGGGCAGGAAACAACTGTAATGAATGGTTTATTTTGACATTAGTATTAATATAAAATGAGCAAACTTGTGAATCAGTTAACATTTTCGTTATCACATATTTTGGTGCAATACAAACTTATTCGTTCCGATCAAAAACTTACGTGGTTCACAATTTGTAGTGAATTGAATAGAATTCGAGCAATAAACAGGTGCTTATGCAAAATAAATATAAATATAAAATAATAGAAGACCTGCTCAAGAAGTTGGAAAAAACACGTTCAAGAAAGGAAGCATAACAAATATTTTAACCTAAAGTCATTATAAAAAGTATGCCAAAGTTGAGCTACATATCGCATCATTTATTCGTCGTACTTGGGCACCCATCCTGCAGAAAATTGTAACATCTCCTGTACAACACGTTCCACCAATCAGCACCTGTTTCACTTCTAGTGCTAATTGCCTTTGGGTAATGACACCGTTTGTACTATATTTTTTTATTTTTTCGTTTACAACTACGCACCTGTATAATTACGTAGTAAGGAACCTTTAACAAGATTGGGAAGTGATAGCGAAAGATTCCAAGAGAATTCAATTTTAAAAAATCTACAAATATATTGGAAGAGGGTGATTGATCGTGTGTGATAATTAAAGGACTATGTTCCGGGTGCAGCCAAAGAAAAAACTCATAAAAGTGGTGGGGGATTGGTGATTTAAATACGTTCCATATGAAAATAATACTAAAGTAATGAGTATTAGCAAATCAAAGAAAATATTGATTAAACTATTAATTATTACATATAAATTACTATAAATGAACATATTAAAGTAAAATATTAACCAGCAACCCCCACCGCTCTCACTTTTTCCAGTCAACCTCTCATTTT
>NW_027104741.1:4537-9559 GCF_000696795.3 Halyomorpha halys
AGGTATGTTTCCTACCTTGTTCATTATCTTCCTTTATTCTTCATTTTACTCTTATACCAGTTTTCCATATTTTAGTGTAAAATGTATTTCATATTTCTTTTTTGTCTGTTGTCATTTCCATTTTCATTGATTGTCAAAAAACGTTTGTTATTCTTAGTTAACTTTACGTTTCACTGCACACCTCTTTCTATTTTTCAATTTATATCGTTCATTTATTTTTTCCTCATTCAGATATTAATATGAGCCAACGTTTCGTGGGGTCGCTCACCTATCTCGTTAAAGGTTGCCTTACTACATTAGTTATATTGATGTTCTGTATTATGTTTAAATATCGTTTAAATAGTAAACTATCGGTATACTATGAATGTCCGTAAACTGGCCCCCACCTGCCAGTGGCCCAACTGGCAGGTGGGGGGAGGAGTTAAGGTATGATTTCAAGCTGAAAGGTCAAACCAGCTTAAGCAGATTAAGATGTATGTATAGATGTACTGGACTAAATAAATACATTGCATTTCTGGAACTCGTAAGAGTCATTTCACATCCTTTGATGGTTAACCCGGGAGCGATTGCGAAAGTTAAAATTCATAAAAAAATTTTTTTTCTTTTCCATTGCTGAACGTACACCAATACTGACACCATCATTGGCAGGAGCACATGCAAATTCACTAGAATGAACTGGGGAGGGGGGAGTTACGGCCTGAGTCGAGCTATTACTTCGATGTCAGTGTATGAAATATTGTACCGGTAGTTTACGGGGAATGTTGTAAACTGGCTGGGGGGAGTTAAGGCATGATTGTCAGATGTATATATAGATGTACTAGACTGAATAAAGCTATTCTATTTCTGGAACCCGTTAGAGTCATTTCACATCCTTTTATTTACTGTTTTCACTCGACGATACTTAAGTGGTTCCGAAACTCGGAAGCGAGAGCAAAAGTTAAAATTCTTTAAAAAAAAAAAAAAAAAAATGTCTTTTCCATTGCTTACCGTTCACGAATGACACAAAAATTGGCAGCAGGTCATGCAAATGCACTAGAATGGATGAAAATTCGCACAGCAATGTCACAGGACCTGCCGAATGCAATATCCGATTTAGCAAGGTTTACTGGGGAAATGGGTGAGTTGAACCATTTTCTCAAAGGAGGCAACCGACTTTTAGCGAGAATAGAGGTGAAGGTAAAGGAAGACCTAATAAAAAGAGGAGATGCGGACTCATTAAAGGCGGTCTTGGTATCCAGGATAAAGAGGATTATCCTAAACCAAATTCAAGCCAATGAGGAAACACCATGGCCCATAGTCAAGGATAGGCTGAAATTCGGAGGTGGAAAACGGACAAAGGAAGAAGATATCCTCTAAATGTTAAGAGAAGTGAGAAAACCTCGACAATCTAGTGGGCAGTTTGCCGGGATTCTCCTTGCTCGTATAATCAGATTACCGAATAGATGAGAGAAACAGTGGATGTTGAGGAGGCTAAAAGGAGAATGGAGTTACAATCCTGGAGTCCTGGCTACAATCCTCAAGGAACAGTTGGCCAAACAGACGGGGAGAAAGGAAGGCCAACCGAGTGGGCGATCTTTTTGTTGAATGCGCTCCAGAAATGATCGATTTGAGCGCAAAAGAAGACGAATCCGGAAAGGATTTTGAAGAACCCGGGTGGAGTAGGATTACGTACAATCGGCCTAGAACTACTCCAACGCCCTTAAGAAGAAGAGAGTACAAGGATAGCGGTAGGGAGAAGACGCTAAACAGAGACAGAACACCATGGCCAGCAAAGCCCAGAAACAGCAGCCGGCGAGAGGACCGGGAGTGTCATGGATGTGGCAAAGCAGGGCACTTGGTGGCCCATTGTCCCGGTACTCGATATTTCGAGTGCAGAAATGAAGGGCACATAGCGAGACAATGGCCCTACATATATCGCAGACAAGGATCGGGCCAGGTGGAACCAATGGAAGTCAACGCCCAGATTCTAAAGCGGAGAAGAGTACATCAAAGAAGAAATGGTTCCGCAAGTGAGTCCACAAAAGCGTCGGAGACCTCTGAGACTGAATTAGAAGGAAGGGAGTCGGCAAGAGTTACATGGGCACTAGTATAGCCTACATTATGGCAGCCATCTAATTCAACCTTTCGGTTGCCGTATGTTACCCGGAACAAATATAATGAAACTACACGCCAACTACTGGCGAAATTTTTTATTCGTAGGCGAGGTTTATATGAGTGACAACCAGTTGCTTATAAGAAATGAATTTTTTTCGTTATAACTCGTGTTATCGCTAATAGAGAACACTAAACAAACTAAAAACGTTATTTTTATTTTGATATTTCTTCTAAGAGTCAGGGGTTTTGTAAAATTCTTCATTCTATATTCATTTGATATTTCAAAGTCATAAAAATGTAATAATAGAGCACTTTATGTTTGAGTAGTCCATTCCGAATCCCGTAACAATATATTACAATCCCAGGACGTATTTTGGGGGTCACAACTTAGTTGATCAGATTCCGTTTCTCCGTTAAACCATATCACCTATTGAAAATTGATTTGCAGATTCTTGTTTCAAAAACAAATTCTTAAACATAATTTTATTCAACTCCAATTTGAAATCGGCCCCTCCTTCCTGTAGTCCGAGTCTCAATTATTTCCCATCAACTGCCAGAATGTGGATAAACTTAAAAGGCAATACAACTCCAACCACCGCGGATTGTTTGAAGTAGTGTTGGATTCATAGCCGGGCCCTTTAACTATGACTAGGTGTTCTTGGGAATACGTATCACACTCGTTAATATTGTAAATTTAAACAACTTGAATTTCATATTATATCATATGCATGTTTACCTTTCAGCCCGCAATAATCTTGAGCAGCAATGACCATGCATTACTGTACTTGTTCAAAAGCTTCGTGTGTTTCATTACAAAGATTTGGTAAGTCTTGCTGCAGAAATTTGCGCGGACCCGATAGTATAGGCGCAAAAGCTGACTACAAATGTCGACTGTTAGTGGGCGGATTGTAAGAAAAAATTGATAGCTAACCATTACCTGTTGAAACAACCCTCGTTCATGTAACTTATTGTGTAAAGAAGTTGACGCGTGGTGTGTAGAAATTCAGCATCGGTGGTTATATCATCTGACCATCAGCTGATCCTGTGAGCTATTGTCATGGTATGAGTGCCGTGGCTTAGGAGTATTAAACCAATACTTACAGCAGTGCTCTGAAGATCGATAATAAACAGTATCAGGCAATTCTTTAGTCACGTATCGCAAAAAATCCGAAATTTTCGTGAAAGGTCATATGATAACAAAGAAGAATTAGTGCTACAATACGTATACGATGGGCTAAAAATTTGTATCAACGAAGATACCAAATCTTTACATCCTGTTCGTTTTGTTTTACTAAGACATAGGTGCATCAACAAAACTAAATATATTGATTGATTTACGTTATTTGTCTGTCATTTCTGACATGTTTTTATCTCTATCCAATTTTGAAAATCAATGAATGATGATAAAAACGGAGTTTCTAAACAACCAGATCTACTTACTGAATAGATAATTAAACCCTGATTAGAATGAAACTATATAAATAACTAAACTAAAATTATTGATAGATTTCCATTGGAGATATTTACGGGAGGGAACCAACAGATCGGTAAGTAGAATACCATATATTTGTCTCCAAAACTAGAATATTTCTTGAAAATATCAAGACCAGTCCCATGAATTTCTTAAAAACTATGATGATTCAAAAAAATTTAATATGAAAGGAATATGGTCCGGGTGCGGTCAAAAAAACTCAAATAGTAGAATTATACTATTTTATTGAGCCAACGTTTCGCCCCACAGTGCAGGCCTTCGTCAGGGCTAAAAAAGATACAAACACATAGTTACAAAAGGAAAAAAAAAAGAAGAGAAAAAACATAAGTGTAAAATAACAGGGGTATAAAATGTAAAAAAGTAGGATATAATAAGAAAAATTAAAGGTTGTAAATAGTAAATGAAAAGGGAAATAGTAACAGATAGATAAGAGAAGAAATGTTAAAGGAAATACAAATAAAGAGATGTAAAAAGAAAAAAAAACACAGATCAAATGATGAGACAGAAAGCATACCTGTTTTGACGGCAGTCAAAATAAAGTGACCGTTGGTATTGGGAGGAGTGGGGACTGTAGTTATGCCACAATAACGAAAATAATTTGTAAAGTAAACATAGTAAGAAAAGTATTTAAATTAGGTGAACAGTAAAGTATAAAATAATGGAATACAATGTGTGTAAGTAATTAAGAAACAAAATATACCAAATCAGTGGAGATACAGAAAAGTGTAAAATATAATAGAAAATTAATAATAAAGTAATTAATATAAGTACACTTAGGAAGATAACACATGAATATAAATTAAAATATAGATACATGAATATAAATGAAACAGGAAGGATAGTGAATATAAAAATTTAAAAAAAATAAATAAATAAATCAAATAAAAAAATAAAAAAATGTGAGATTTAGAAAAAAAAGAATAAAAGATATATGACAAGAAAATGAATGGGCTTCTGAAATGCAGAAAAAAGTGAAAAAAAAAGAAGGTATTATGTGGATTTTATTATGTTCAAAATGCTTCGATATGTAAGGGAGATGCAGTCTTTATCAACTTTATGATTGACGGAATTCTCTGTCAAATTTATGTAAATGGACTCTGAGATGAGACGTTTGGTGTGGTTGGGGACAGTGGCAAGAATGGAAGGATTGTCGAAATTAAAAGTATGGTTCAGGTTTAATGCGTGCTCTGGCAAATTTGACAGAGAATTCCGTCAATCATAAAGTTGATAAAGACTTCATCTCCCTTACATATCGAAGCATTTTGAACATAATAAAATCCACATACCTTTTGTTTTTTTTCACTCTTTTCTGCATTTCAGAAGCCCATTTTCTTGTCATATCTTTTATTCTTGTTTTTCTAAATCTCACATTTTTTATTTAATTTATTTAATTTTTTTATTTTTATATTCACTATCCTTCCTGTTTCATTTATATT
>NW_027104741.1:11522-15668 GCF_000696795.3 Halyomorpha halys
CCTGACGAAGCCCTGCAATGTGGGGCGAAACGTTGGCTCAATAAAATAGTATAATTCTACTATTTGAGTTTTTTTGACCGCACCCGGACCATATTCCTTTCATCTTACACACGGTCAATCAATAATCTTCCATTAAATTTAATACATGTTAATATAATAATAAATATATGTTAATAAATTACTGTGTCCACGATTATTACAGTAAATAATGTGCCGCATAAGTTAAGAATTTTAGAACACTTGATTGAGAATATACTTTCGTCATTACGTTTTTACCCTATCTTTCAAGTTGAAATCCCTGGGAACATGGGATTCCGAGGAGAAATTGACGTGACTGGTACAAGCCCTGGAAGGTCAGCACAAGAGAAAGTGATAATAATTCAAAAAACTTGTATGGTATTATGCATTCAATAATGATATTATGCGTGAAAATAAATTTTTATTTCACTAATTTAAAAAAATATTGGTATTTTTTATCAATGTTGGAAAATATTATAAAACTCGATTATTAGTTTATGAGGAATAATACTGAAAGATTATTTTAGTTACTTGATCTAATAATCTTTAATTAAATGTTTCACAAGTGTAATTATATGAGGTTAATGTAAAAAAGGAATATGATGCATGAATAAAAAATGACTTTTCGAAATCAAACGTTAGTATTGATAACACTGAAAATACCTGTTCGAAAATCGAGTTTAGTTAATCGATCTAAGGCATCAGTATGACTAATGTTACTGAATATGGAAGAGGAATGGTATTTCGAAGATAGCAATAAATTTCTGATAAAATATATCGAATATTGTCAGTATTATCATTATAATATGTAACGTGAAATAAATTATAAATGATTTGCATTTGCTGAGCTTGAATTCAGAATGATAATACATGAAGAAATGATTCACGGTGGATTGGCAGCTTTGATCCTTTGGGGAAAGACATGATTTGGCAAGTGGGTAGACCGAAAAAAATTTTCAATGGTTTTGAACTTATGCAAAAAACATTCTAGCTGGCATTGCGTTTTAAAATTATAATCTTTACTTTCATGAATAACACAAGTACGACATATACTTGCGTGGGAAACGTGTGTGGAATATTTAAGACCTGAGAAGAAGTGTGATATTTAAACGAAACCAATTAGGTATCTTTGAAAATTTCAAAACGAGCTTGTGAAGGCCTATATAAAAAATCAAATAGGCAGGCCAACTATCTCATTAAAACACAAGGATTGAAGAACGTAATGCTTCATAATGTAATTGTAATGTAAATAATCTCTTTAATTTCCTTTTAATCTTAGGCAGTAGTTAAGACAATACACAAAGTTGTCATAGTTCCCCGAAATAAGGGAAGATATTGGTGTGTTTTTTAAACATTTCTTAGTTTATTGGTGAGTGGTACCACTTTGAAGCCCACATTGAATCCCAAATTTTTTCGGATTCTGTTCCTTAAAAATGCCTTTATGTCTTTCGGCTCGTAAATTTGGAGTGGTGGAACGTTCATTGTAGCAGACTCTTTAGCCGCTTTATCCGCTGCCTCATTTCCAGCTATTCCTGAGTGACCTGGAGTCCAGAGAAAGGAGACACTTTTTTTAAGATGTTTTAGCATGTCTATATAGTTGTGAATTTTGTGTATTGTAGGTCCGCTTTGATTGAAGTTTGATAGACTCTGGAGTGCAGACATTGAATCTGTACAAATGAGTATGTTTGAGTATTCACGTTCTATAGAGAAAAAAGTGCTGTTGAAATCGCCTGATGTTCAGCTATAAATATTGTTGAGTATGTGGGTAATTTATATCTTTTGGGTGTCCCATGTATTATTATTGCAAAACCAACATTTTCATTTTGTTTGGAGCCGTCAGCGTAAATTATTTCATAATTTGAATATTTTTGTATCTTCTTTAAGAATTTATTTGAGTCGTGGTTCTGGCGTTTCATAGTTAGATCTATTTTGTAAGACTGGTATTTCCAAGGGGGCAATCTATAGATAGAATCAGCTTGGTTTGTAGACATGCCATAAATTTCTCTTGTGATTTCTCTCTGTCTCATGCCTAATGGAGCGTTCCGTGAAGGATTCATTTCATATTTACTCATTACAGGGGTACGCAGGGTTAGTTGGTTGGAGTTTGATTTTGGTGATGTAACTGTTCATGAGTTCCTGCCTCCGAAAAATAAGTAAGAATATAGAATATAAAATCGGTTAAACTGCCCGGAGTGGTGATGAGGAATAGAATAACTCCAGCATAGGTCTTTCTTTATCATAATAATGGGAGCCATAAAACATTACCTTGGATATGTAAAGAAACATATTCAAAGAATTGTTAGTGTAATTTGTTGGAATCTCCTTTTAAAACCTGTACTTGGAGGTAGTGAATTAATGAAACAGAAAAGGTATTATAGACACAACCATATGTAAAACCAGTTAAAATAAAAACGTGATTCCTTCTCATTGACTCATTTTGTCAAACATCCGTACCCCGTACTCAATAACACAGTTACGTGAATGCGTTTTTATCGTCGTATCTGTGTTAAGTAGTGAGTAAAGAGAACGTATCATTAAACTCATTACTAAAAAAACAACTGCTCAAATAGTTGGCTTGCGATATGTGGTTTAGTCTGATGAGGAAGTAATCAAGTAGAGGATGAAAGTAAGCTATACTCAGCAATCTTAGATTTGGAAATTCTCAAGATGGTTAGGGGTGGCCAATTCTTTTAGTTTAGCATGAATATCCCAGAATAGTAATAGAATAGTGGTTTATGAGTCAATGCTTGATGGTTTAAAAGAATAAAAATGCCATTAAAAACGAGTCTGAATTCTATTATGCTTCTATGTCATAAAAAATCAGTTTTTGCATGTCTTTGAGAGAAATTGAAATTCCTTCATTATCCAACATTATTCCTGCATCATTTTTATTTCAAGTTGGTTCAAAATTTCAGTTTTTAAGAAGCCCATTGTTAACAGCTAAAATGGAAGCAAAGCTTACGAATGTTTATTTTTTTAACGACTATTCTGTTGGATACACTGTGCCTATATACAGTGTTTACAGCTGATATTCCAACCCATCCTAACACTATCCTCACCACGTATGCCGATGAGACATGTCTATTGTCTGTGAACAATGATCCTAAAAAAATATGATAGCCTCGAGATCTCCTCCTCTAGAAATGTTATTGGAGCTCTATCAATAGGTAGATTCTCCACATGTTTGTATTAAGTCACTATGTCACCTACAGCAAATTTACTTGTTGTATATATTCTTATACAGTTGTAAATAAAAATAAATAAACTATTAAAAAAAATCTATATCAGATAGCTTTGTAGTATTTCAGGACCTCTTTATGTACATGCTAATCATTGCTTTTTCGTGAAGCTTCTCTTGAGTGTAAAGATGAAAACTAGTTGCCTCTTCTTAGACAGTCACTCCCTGGCTTCAGGAGAATAGAGTTTGATTTTCTTTTAATATTTGCAATTAGGATACGTTCTCCATTGGTAGTTGAGGACACTGATTTTTGTAAAATGAACAAGCAAGGTATTACCAATATTCTTTCAAGCTCTAAATTTTATAATAAAGAGAAGAATGGTATTTTCATCTAACACCCAAAATGTAGTTCATGTAATGAGTCTCTTATTGCCAGTTTGCTACTTTTTCTCTTTTCTTTGTCATAAGTGTTTTCCCAATAAAGTCGGTTCACCTATATCAAATAAAATAGAACTAAAAGCTTCTATCAGTTCCTTTAGATCCTGATCAAACACATGATGTTTGTTATTATAAGATGTTCAAAACGATATTTGTATTTTGCATTAGATATTATGATCTATGTTGGGCATATTAGCATTGTAGATGGATAATAGTGTAATAGTGTGAATAAGTTTTTTTTTTTATAGAATTTCAAATCATGTTTTATGTTGAAAATTGCTTAATATCAAACAGTTGAGAATGATGACTACTAAATAAATATTCTCTATTAGAATTAATACAGTAATTAGCCACTCTATTTCGTTTTATCACTCCTAAGTCGTATTGTTACTCTTCACAAAGAGACTTTTTTTTTTTAATTTAAAATTAAAAATATTACAGTCTAAATATTATATCTTACACTCTTCATGTAAGGGAGAGGTACTAAGACTTTCATCGAAACCTACTCTTTT
>NW_027104741.1:15718-18599 GCF_000696795.3 Halyomorpha halys
TATCAAGGGCATTTTTTTTTTATAGAATTAGGAAATAACCCATATTTAAGTTAGTATGTATGTAATTATTTGTTATAAATAATTTCATCAGGGATGTTAGACTAAAGTGAAAAAAAAAATCATTTCACAATATTTCAATAATAAAAACAGGGTCGAGAAGATTTAGTGTGATTTAGGATAAGGAAGGTATATCCTTAACATGCTAGCGGAGGCCTAACGAACCCGAAGGTTCGATGCTAATACCACCAATCCGATATATTCTTAAATTTAAATACGGATTCATAACAATGTATCAAAATTAGAAATCAAATTTGGTCTGCTGGCACAATTGTCTCATTTAATAAGTATACAGCTATGATAATGATCCGACCATGATGATGAGGTTAGAGGCGGCTGTGTTATACCAGGCAGTAGGTATACAATTCCATTTTCCTAAATAAAAATGGAGGAAAATATTAATAATCAAACTACGGCGCAGGGCAACCTCAGGTGGGAGACTTGGCCATTGTAGCATTTATATGCTCCAAGAAATACTGGAGAAAGAGAGACTAACAAAAGAAAAATGGTGGCAGGAAAAGTCAGGCTGTTTTCAGGGAGAGGCAGTGAAGCCGACAAAGGACCTGACAGTCGAGAAGGGAAAACGAGCCCCAAAGGGAAAAAGAGAAAGAAGAGAGAGAGGGAAGAAGAGGAGCCCCTCTTAAACCCAATCCAGAAATTGAAAGACCAGTCCAGAGGGCAGAAGTAATTCAAGGACGTGTCAAAAGCTACTTGGTGAGAAAAAAAAAATCTCAGGAGATCCAGAAATACCTAAATACTGAGAAAATTAACCAATATAATAGTAAGCCCAATGGGAAATTATCCCGGAAATAGTGACTGAATTGGTAAAAGAAGCCATGTATACTGATGATCTACACAAGATCATTGGTAAAAAAGTCTCCCAGATTGTGGCTCCAGCGGTAGCAGAGGCTATAGGGGACGCCATAGGAGCAGTCTATGACCAGAAGAAAAAAGAATGGGTGTCACCCTGCTTCTCCACTCTCACGAGGGGCGGGCTCACAACTAAGTGGGTGCTTGAGGTGCACCAAGCTATGAGACTCGCCCTGATGACCCTGTCCGTGAGGGACGTCAGCGGAGGATGATGGAGCCTGACCATCAGAGATTACCTAGACCCCTTGCTCTGCCTTCGGTGCCAAGAATACGGACACCCCGCAAAAGCCTGTATAAAGGAGGTGGCGTGCAGGTGGTGCCCAGAGACTGGGCACAAACCTAAGGAGTTCCCTGAAAAGAAGAAGGGTGAACCCTCGCGTTGTAGGAATTGCAAGGCGAGTGGCAGAGCAGGGAAAGATCTCCGACATTGTGCGGGCAGCAGGGAATGCCCGGTACACCTGGAGATGATGGTCAGGCAGGCAAAGAAGACCCGGTATGCGTAGGCTGCATATCAATATGGGCCGGAGAGGAGTGGTAGCGGACGAATTGAGAATTCTCGCCCGAAGTGCATCTTGGCGATTCAGGAAACTTGTTGTCGAAAGAATGTGGTCAGAGGTTTTGGAACTACGTCGAGGGTGGTTAGGCTAGGCTGTAGCGAGAGGAGGCCTAGAGCAGCGATTGTTGTCGTTAAACCCTAACGTAATGGAACTGAAGCAATTCACCACAGCAGATCAGGTGGCATGTTATGTCAGGCGGGGCAGAGTTGCCTTCGATCTGGTTTCAGCAAATATACCGTCACGACAGGTGAATGTAAGGGAGATATAGTTGCTGTGGAACCTGTCGCGCTAAACTATAAAAGCGTGATAGTCTGTTCCGACACCAACTCCTGGACGCACAGACGCTAGAGGGAGGTTGGTAGATGAATGCGTGGCGAGGTGTCAGCTGGTTATTATGAACGAGCCTTCTGGTCCCACATTTGTTGGAGCGCGGGGCCAGAGTTGGATAGATGTGACACTTGCCACGGCTCCCATAGCAAAGCGTATTGCAGACTGGACCCTGCGGTCAGACACGAGTTCCGACCACCGGGTCATAGCCTTCAGTGTGGTGGAGGAGGAAGGCGGTGCGCCAGAAGTAGAAAAGGACTTTGTGTCCTGATCGGCGAACTGGAGGGCGTTTTCCAGTGAATTGGAGGGAATACTAGCTGACAGAGAATGGGAGGAGATGACTCCGATAGATGAGGAGCCCGAGATTGACCGCAGAGTGGCAATGCTTACGGGCACCATCACTGAATCGACGCTTCATAATTATACGTATTACCCTCCATCGCCGAAGGGCGAGAGTACGTCCGGTCCCATGGTGGACGCCGGCTCTGACTCAGTTAAAAAAAGAATACTACAGAGCCAGGCGTAGGTACCAGGAGTGCAGAAACGACGAGAGGAGGCCTGCACTCCGAGAAGAATCTAGGCATAGGTATAGGGTATACCGAAACGGAGTGCGTTGCCAGAAGAAGGAATTCTGGGACGAATTTATCGTAGAGAAATCAGAAAAGAACCCCTGGGGTATTCCGTACAGGGTGGCACTGGGAAAGGTTAAGCCGTTACAAGTGATGGCAGCTATTAGAGTGAGAGGTGCCCAGGCAACCACGTTGAAGGAGGCTGCCAAGATGTATATAGACTATACATGCCCTAGGGATGATCCGTCCCAGGATAGTGCAGATGATGGAATGGTTAGACGCACCACGTTATACCCATCAGGTACCGCCATGGGATATGTGGGACCTTCGTCTTGCCGTGGACAGACAAAGGACAGGAAGGGCTCCAGGACTAGATAGCATAGATGTTGCGATCCTCAAGAACAGTGCCTCTTATATTGAGAAAGAGCTATTGGATATATTCAATGAGTGCCTGGATAAGGGGTACTTTCCAAACAAGTGGAGGATCGCAGACTTGAGATT
>NW_027104741.1:20284-25138 GCF_000696795.3 Halyomorpha halys
ATTTACGGGTGGAAGGAGGTGGTGGGCCCCACTCATTACACGATGGGAAGGACTTGACCGCCCAACATCGGCGAGCCATCAGAAGATGAGGAAGCTGACCCAGACTGAGACCAGGAGAACTGGACCTGCCTGATATCTGCAGGAGGCACCCAGCAGTGGAGAAGGTGTAGCTCTATCAGAAAGGAACTAAACCTAGCGCTGGGCTGCACCACAGAAAAAAAAGTAATAAATGAATAATTAATAAAAGAATAAAAAAAAAAATTGATGATCCTTGGGTGCAGTGGCCTGCGCAAACCCCAGCGCACTACCCCACTGCTCCCGCACCCCGATGCCAGAAATGGCAAGGAAGGGGGATAAAAAAAAAAAATAATAATGATTCGATTTTTCTCGATAACATCCTCCGATGAACCTCAACATCTAACTTAGAATTGGGCTATTCATTGCAGTCTAATTCAAGTAATAAATTATATAGCCAACAACGGTTCACTTTGCATTTTGTAGAGTTTTATACGGATAAATAAATAATTGATATAAAGTTTAGTAAAAACATGACATCGCAGTGTTGTCTCCATGATATTTGAATTATTCCTTGATATCATTTTATTTATGTCATAAACATCATTCAATGTTTAAAAAAGAAAAGTTCCAGTAAATGTGAATTATACATGGGATAAATCTCGAAGAAAAGGGTATTAAAAGGTATAAGTATTTCCTAGGAAACAAGTCAACAAATCACTAAGTTTACTGAATTCAAAAAGTGAATCCTAAACTACAATTACTCCCCACTGGTTGTTTCATTTATAGTGAAACTAATCGATAAAACAATAAATTAGCAATAATTTAACGTATGATATAACATATTCAAAACATATATATATATATATATATATAATACAAAAATAAGACTCCTTGGTATCCATATTTGACACTTGAAACAACACACATTCCAAAAGAACGCTCGAGAAGAAGTGTTGCGACAGCTCCGCCCCCAATTGACTTGTTTCACATGCAGATATCGTCCCTCACACCCAATTCAGCCAGGGTTTTGGCCTTTTTGGATTAGGAATGAAACTATAGAGAACCGAATGGAGAAAATAAAGTGAGACAAACGCTATTCAATGGCCACAGGAACAGATCCCAACGATAAAATAACCACTTGGCCACTTATTCTTAGTCATCATGCAGAAGACAGAGGAGCTCTATTCTCCCTCCTCATATTACCCTGGTAACATTTAAAATATATCTCTTTTATAATATATATACAATTTATACACAGGCTCTTTCAGTAGTAAATTTCAATAATCATGGAATATCATTATTTAAAGGCTTTATGGAAAAACTTTTTTCCCATACAACTACAAATTTCTCTACTGTAACTAAACATTTCTCACTTTTGTCGATTTTCGAAATTCAAATTGAATTAACTATTGGATAGAAACCAATTTGATGGAAAATATTTGGCCATCAGAGCAGCCAAAGCAAATAAATAAAAATTGATATTTCCAGACATAATAACCACAATCTGGAGTATTTTATAAAAGTTGCTTCATTTCATCGGTTTTCCAAGAATATAGCCAGCAAAGGGAAGCTAGTTAATTATTATTATTTTTCGAAAACCGAATTGTTTAATAAATTTCTTCTTAATTGAAAGCCATTTCAGACACATTTTCTTCACGTAGGCAATTTCTTTATTGGCATTGAGACATGAAAAAGAGTTTACGAAAATGGCTTAATATTTAGAAGACATTGATCAAACAATTCAATTCTTACTAAAAAGAGAGGCGATACAGTTTCAACCACTTGAGTGGAATTTAGAGAAGGGTACAAGAAGCACTTTCCATTACAAAAGATAATTGAAGAACTAAAGCAAAAGTACCAGTGTCATGTTAAAATTAATAGCGGGGAAAATTAAGGTTTATACAAATACAAAAAAAAATGTGCGTTAGAAGGCGAGATCATAACATATTTTATAAAAATAGTTAGTATCATGTTTGAGGGTGGCCCTTTAAATAACAAATAATTAGTCAAGTCACATTGTGATCTTTGTACAAGTTGGATCTTATTTCCCCTACGCCCCTCATTTTCAGTCTAAAGTTCACTGCAATTGAGCACAATTCATTAAAGTTGGAACTTTTCTAGCTAATTTCTACGATAATTTGAAGATACATAGAATTTAGTTATGGATCAAGTATTAATTAATAGTCACAATATTTTAAAATAGCTAAGTTACGGTCTGAGTCAGCTGTTACTTCGATGTCAGCTGAGGAGATCAGCTGTTCGAATGTAAATAAGAGATGTACAGAACACAATAAAGCCAGTATTTTACAGTAGTCCAAGCGTGTTAGATCTTATTCATTCTTCTATTTTTTTAATATTTTGCTTTCAGTGATACCTAAGTGGTGCCGAAACCCGGGAACTTTAGATACCGGATTAATTTTTTTCTTTTTGTTAATATTGTAATCCTAAATTTATTAGTAAATATAGAAGGCATATGTTCATATGTTCATATACCCTGTTTTGTTTTTTTCCCGCTAGATTGGGTGATTTTACCTAGTGTGAGTGTAATGTAATGAGTTTTGTGAGTAATAAAAACCTTGTCTCTCGAATCTAGTTTTATTTATTAACCAACATTGGTTATGGGCCCAGGCCACGACATTCGAGAAACAATAAAAGTTCGTGTTTTTTAGAGTTGTGTGTAATCGAAGTAAGTAGTGTAAATCGAGCCGAGCACACGTGTTAAAAACTGTTATTGGTTATTTTCTTTGCTATGGATTCGAAGAAAAACATGGAAAACAGCTCTAGTTGGTCACCTGGAGTTAAAAAATTACTCGGAAGGGAAAATTACAGCTCTTGGAAATTCGCGACAGAGATGTATTTGACTGCCGAGGACTTGTGGGGTTATGTCACCGGAGAAGATGAAGATAAGAAGATGGATTCGAAAGATAGAGCCAAAATTTGTTTATTAATTGATGAATCCCTTTACCCTATTGTAAAATGTTGCAAGACAGCTAAGGAAATCTGGGAAAAGCTAGAAAATACGTATGAAGACAAGGGTCTGTCAAGAAGGTTATCTCTACTTAGAAAACTTTTTCGCATTGATTTAAGCCATTTTAGTAGCATGGAAGACTACTTAAATGAGATTTTGTCACTATCTCAAAAATTAGAAACTATAGGAGCTGGCCTTGATGACGAATTCATTAGTGTTATTATGCTAAGTGGGCTATCAGAGGAGTATGAGCCTATGATAATGCCTATGGAGAGCACAGGTGTCAAAACTACATCAGACTATATTAGATCAGTGCTTATCCAAAAATCCTCTAAGGAGGAATCAGGAGAAGAATCGGCTTTGGTCACAAAATCCAAGAAAAGTGATCGACCGAAGAAATAAATGAAGAGGACATTGACGGACCCTATAAGGAAATGTGGGTGGCTGCTATGAGAAGGGAAACCTTATAATACCAAAGGTAGTAAAAGGTAAGACACAACACGAATTACTTTTTCTTTCTACACAGTAATGCACTACTAACTCACATTTTATTTCTGTTTTAGAGGGTTCGGAAATATGAGAAGGGAGATGGACGCTCTGGAACTAAACAACACATTCGAAGTTGTCGACCTCCCAACCAACGTCAAACCCTTAAAATCAAAATGGGTTCTTAAAATAAAAGAGGATGAAGAACAGAGGATTTTCAAAGCTAGACTGGTTGTTAAAGGCTGTAGTCAAGTTTATGGGCGAGATTACTACGAAACGTTCTCACCTGTAGTTAAGTATTCTTCTATAAGATATTTACTCTCTTATGCTGCAAAAGAAGACCTTGAAGTAGACCATATGGATGTGACAACAGCATACTTACACGGCGAATTAGAGGAGGAAATTTATGTAATACCTCCATCTGAGTTCCTTAAAGAGGCCGAAAAAAAGAAAGTACTTCTTCGATCCCACATTCCTGTAAATCAATGTCCGCCTCCCCTTCTACTCTACAGGGTCCACACAGGGTGATTAATTGACAATGACATACCTGAACATCCATGTGGAGTTTCCTCTCACCGCCGCTCAGCTTCCTCAGCGCCTCCACAGGATAGTGTGGGAGCTCCCCGTGTCCACGAGGCATCTCACGCTCCTCACCTTGATGATAGGCAGACCGCTGATTTCTCCTTTGATATTGAAAACCTCTAATGTGCGGTCGCCCCTATCCTGGCACCCACCTTGACTTTCTTGCCTTGATCTCCTTCCCTCACTTACTCGGCGCCATCTACTGCTTGGCGGTTTATTGCACCGTCCTCCTCTTCCTTCCCCCTCTGTTCCTGAGGCTTCTGATGCTTCTGAGGTCTCATTAGAGGACTTACTAGGAGTATAGTCCTCTCGTCTTTTTCTCCAAATCCGCTGGAAATTAATTCCATCGCGTCCCCTGGTCCCGTCTCTGCACTTCTGTACATATAAGGGCACTGTCGTATCATATGGCCTTCATTGCCGCGCTCAAAGCACTTAGTGCGGGGGCATTGGGCCAGCAGGTGTCCTACTTTTCCGCACCTATGGCACTTCTTGTCTTCTTTCCCTCCTCCGTTGCGTATTCTGCCCTGGTTCGGCCGCCTTTCTCTACCTGTGCCTCTGTATTTACCAGTATCTCTGGGTTCTCTTCTCTTCCACGGTGTTGATGGATTCCTTGTGCGGTGGTACGGTACTCTGTTCCATCCTCCATCATCGACATCCATCCTTGCATCCTCCTCTCTAGCGCTCGCGTCGATCATCTCTTGAGCACATTCCACTAAAGTGCGATCCCGTGGTAAACCTTCCCTTTTATTTGTCTCCTTAGCTAGTTGCACCTTCATTATGGAGTCGATAAAATTCATCTT
>NW_027104741.1:25293-26208 GCF_000696795.3 Halyomorpha halys
CATGTAGAAAATATCTTCCTCTGGGGACCATCTGCCTCCTCCATAGTCCTTCTTTAATGTCTCCTTCACTACTAGCCATGCTGTTTTCTCGTCTGCCTGAATATGGTTCAACACAATTCGCTTGATCCGGCATATGAGTGCTGCCTTGAGCGAAATCGCGTCATTCTTGTCCAGCAACTCCTCTGAGACCTTGGCTGCCAACCTCTCCATGATGCGATCTCGACCTTTAATAAAGTGATTTAACTCACCGATTTCGCCTGAGAACCGCTCCAAGTCTGAGATAGCTTTTCTAATCCTGAGAGGTTACTGCTCTCACTTTCATTTTAGCCAACATATTGGCGTGAGCAGCCGCGAGAGTGGTCCCTGGTAGTGGGGGTAGCGCTGGAACCGCCGCCGAGACTGCCGGGACAGTCGGGGCCGCAGGAACTCCAGGAGCCGGTTGCGCCACCGGGATCTGTAGAACTGGCTGCCTCAATGCGGGCTATGGTTGTGATTGACCACCATTGATCACCATTAACCATCTTGATCAGTAAAAAAATATGTCAATTTAGGCGAAGTAAAAGATCAACGAGGTGAAAGGAAAAAAAAAATCACGGATAAGAGAACAGTTAAAAAAAAAAATGTTTTTATAAAAAAGATTTTGATTAAATAAAAATTAAGATTTAGAAGAAGAAAAAAAAAAATCTTCATTCAGTGAAAAATATTCAATCAGTATCAAGGTCTCGGCACCACTTACGAGCACTTGGACTGAAAGGCTTGAAGAAAAAGGAAAAGAGGGAACAGAATTAAACCGCACGCTTACTAGAAAGTAGTATCTTTATTATCTCTGTGATGCTCCTTAAAGACATTATTGAGGTTTATTTACATGGGGAGTTAGGATTATAGTTGTATACTGGCCTTGTCCAACCAGAACTA
>NW_027104741.1:27463-28803 GCF_000696795.3 Halyomorpha halys
CCAGAAGCACAGAGAACCACTGGAGGAGAAGAGAAGAAGCTGGCAGAGATTCTATCTCACAGCAGAGAGGAAGCTGACCCAAGTCAGACCGAGGAATGGTAAGTCGGAAAGAGGAACAACGGTGCCACGGGTGTGGTAAAACGGGACTCTCAGTGGCCCGGTGTCCCCGGACTCGATGCTTCGAGTGCGGGAATGAGAGCCACATAGCTAAACACTGCCCCTACATATATAGGAGGAGAGAGGTAGACCAGGGAGAGCTAATGGAAATTAATGTCCAGAGAGTGAGAAGAAGACGTGGACCGCAGAGGTCAGAGGAATCCTCTAGTGAGACTTCAGAAGCGTCTGAAACATCGGGAACAGAAATAGAAGACAAAGGAAGGAAACGCACTGGCGAAATGAGAAGTCGACGAAAGCGAGTAGGTGAAAGGAGGAGGTCCTACGAGGAGATCTGAGGAGGGTGGCAGCAGAGGGACGGTCGCACTTTGGTAAAAAACAACGTGAACGGAGAACGCAGCGGTCTGTCTATCATCTGTGTGAGAGGCGTGACGTGGCTGGTGGATATCGAGTACATGATCCTGAGTTGAGAGCCGCTTGAGAAGTGGAACGACAACAAGAAGAAACTTCAGGTATGTTCATGTCAAATAATCACCTGGATGGGCCCTGTATTGTGGAAGGGAAAATCGAAATAAATCTGAGTGAATGGGGGATTCAGGGGGACCTAAAGGTCCATATCGTGCAACAAATGCCGCGAAAATACCAGGCTATTATAGGATGTGACCTATTAATGAAGGGGCGAGCTTGGATAACGAGAAAAGGGGACGGATGGAACATTCGAATAGGGAAAAAGAGGTTCAGGGGCCAATGGGTTCTAGGGGACCAACAGGTAGGCGCGATAAACCAGGCAGGAAATTGGAGGCGAGCGTTAATGGAAGAATACGGGGACATATTCTTTCGGAAGGGGGAACCACTGAGTGTGACTGGAAGAACGGTTAACGAAATTCCGTTGAAACAGGAGAGGGTGACTTATGTGAAAGAGAGGCGGTACCCACAAGCACTTCGGAAACATATCCGGGAGGAATTGGAGAATTTAAAGGTCCAGGGAAAAATCGTTAATAGTACGTCGCCATTGAATAGCCCCTTATGGGCAGTACGGATAAAATCCGCGCCAGTGGAAGCTGCAGAGAAGTATAGACTGGTAGTGGACTAACGACAACACGGTGGATGATAGGTACCCTATCCCACGATTCGAGGATATTCTGGACAGGTTGGGTGGCGCGACCGTGTTTAGTACCCTCGATTTGAAGGCTGGTTACCACCAGATAGAAATGCATCCACGGGAC
>NW_027104741.1:29250-31370 GCF_000696795.3 Halyomorpha halys
ATATATAATTTATAATTCATCGTTATTATCCTTAATTAGTTAGAGTCAATGCATACTGAGGCCCTAATTTTTTTTTAATAAAATGAAAAATTATCTCTATTTTGGGACCAAGTCCTCTGGCAACAAAACTAAATGATAGCCTTGGTTTATAAACTAGTTCTAATTCTAATAATGAGATTGCTTATATATATACATATAAGTTACGGACTGTCAGCTGACAGGTCCATATCAGCTGATCGAGAACAGCTGACCGATTGTATATATAAGACGGACAGGCTCCGCAAATAGATCTAAATGAATGTACGATCAATGTTCAGTTGTGCCATCACCTGACACACACTTCCTAAAAAATTGAAATCTCAACCCGTCCTTAGAATGGAGCAATGCTCCAGTAAACGGACAATTGTAAATAAATATGTGTATATATAAAAATTTAAACAATAAAAAACATTTTTCTATAGGGGCTAGGAAAAAAAAAAAAAAAAAAATAGATCAGCCCCGCAGAGCAGGCCGAGTCGTTGGCTGAGCATTATCAGCAGGATATTGAAGCGAGGACTGGGGCATCGCTCTCAATCCCAACCGTGGCCCGTGAGAACAAGTATATGTTTGTCTCACCTAGAAGACTGAAGGCCATCTTGAGACGATGCCATGGAAACCGGGCCCTTGGTCAAGATGGGATACAGACAGTCCTGTTGAAACAACTACCGAGGAAGGGAATCGCACAGCTCACCAACCTGTACGATTCGTGCTTGAGGTTGAGGTACTTTACAGACAAATGGAAACATGCCATCTAGATTCCACTCCTCAAGCCAAAGAGGACAGGATTTGACGCCGACCATTACAGGCCTATAAGTCTCCTACCACATCTCGATAAGGTTTACGAAAAGATCATCCTGAATTATCTTCGGGAATTCTGTGATGAACAGTCCGTTATCCCTTACGAGCAGACCGGCTTTCAGGCACACATGAGCACGGAACACCATCTGATGAAGCTCCAGCATGAAGTGAACTACAGGTTCAATAGGAACCTTGCTACAGCTATGATATCCATCGATTGTACAAAGGCATTCGATTCTGTGTCTCACGGCATTTTATGTCGTAAGCTCATAGACCTCAAATGCCCAGAACAACTATACGGTGTGATTGCATCGTTCCTGGACAACAGGACCATATCTGTGCGGGTTAGAGATGAGTTTTTCCATGACCCACTGACCCCACTGACATGCGGAGTGCCACAGGGAGCAGTCCTATCGCCAGTGCTGTTTTCCATCTATACAGCTGATGTCGTTGGTGAAAACTACAGAAAAGCTACAGTTGCCGCCTATGCCGACGACATCGCCATCTACAGCAGCAGTATGAACCCAAAACATGCACTAGAGCGCGCCGGAGCAGTCTGTAAGGAAATTGTCCGACGACTGGGCAGTCTCAATATCTCTATGAAATCAGCTAAGACAGACTGCGTCGTGTTTGCTCACCAACAGCACAAAAGATCGACTCTCCCGAAATCACTCAAGCTGGACAGTACGATTATCTCCCCTTCAAACTCGATAGTCTACCTCGGAGTGAAGCGGGACCGTCATCTTAAATTCTCCACCCACATCTACCAGAAAACTAAAACTGTAAGAAGGCGGTCTTACAGACTCAACCACCTCCTCACATTACCAGCGCTCTCTCTGCGGCTTAAACTGAAGATATACAAAAGTATTCTAAGGCCGGCGCTCCTCTACGGGTCACCACTCTTCACCTACCTCTCCGAAGGCACGCAGCGACACCTGCAGCGTTTCCAGGACACCATGCTGAGGTGCATGGTCCGCACAACATCGTGGAAGAGGAAGAAGCCCCCGGAACTGCATCAACTCCGAGAACTGCCCACAGTGCCAGAGTTCATTGGTCGGAGGCACGTCAAGTTCTTTGACTCCCTCCAATTTTTGACCAATCCACTCTCCAGGCACTGACACCAGCACCTCCACCAGTCCGATGGCAGGATTTACACCCGAGACCATCACAACCCAGCAAAAGTGACAGTGATACAATTTTCAGTTTTAGTGTTTTTAGGTTTAGTGAAAAGTCAAAAAATTGAAGTGCGCCCCAGCACCTCACATATTTTCAAATTGAACAGT
>NW_027104741.1:31950-44370 GCF_000696795.3 Halyomorpha halys
ATATATTTTAGCTTTTATCGGAAAACTGAGCTTTAAGGGGAATGGGGAAGACTATATGATGGTTGAGTTCTGGTGATCAAGGAGTGGATAGTGGAACGCAAGGTAAAGAAATCAGTGATACAGCATGGTTTATTATTTTTTGGGAATTTCGATTTATTAAAAAAAAATAGGCATATTTAAAGTAACTAGATCTAAATTGGAACCCGAAGACGCAAAACAATTCAATTTTGGAGTCTCTAAGGAACTATTTATTTTTTTTCTGTATAATTAAACCAGCCAAATTCAATAATATCTATATCAATAACAAATATCTAGGCCATATTACAAAACTATTTAAAAAATTTAATAATTCCTAATACAGCCATAAAATGTCTATATTATAAGATTAAGTATTAAAAAAATACATACACCTAATTCCTAAAGCCCTAGGATTTCTAAATTCGCAAGTACAGCCATATTAAGCAAACTAACTGTATACAAACCTAGTAAACGATTGAGAACAATATTTCTAAAATCATGAACTTAATGTTTAGAAATTCTTCCTTGGCCTAATAACCTTATAAAATGCATAAATAGTTTTTAACAGGGTCTTTGTATGTTTAATTGATATGGATTTTTTGGAATTCAGGATATCAATTGACACATAAAAAATTATAATCCAAAGTTTCTATTTTTGTATTTATCCCTTGATTTTTCTAAGTAACAATAAAAACAAATCGAAGTTTGGACCCTGATGGCTCTGGCTGCATTCGTATTTGCCAACACAATATTTCCAAACAGAACCAATCCGAATCAATTAACAACAGAAGAGTTGAGAAATCATGTGAATGAGGAGAAAGGCTTGCGCCCCCCTCATCTTATCTCACAGAACGACGAACAATTGTTCTCCTTGGAGTGACAAATCAATCATATGACATTGTTCTTTTGAATCGGAACAAATGTTCGGAAAACAAAGTTAGGAGGGTTAAGCGAGATCATGCTGATGGTAAACCGATGATGGGACGGAAGCAACGCGTATAGTCTTGAAAAAAATGTCCGATTTTTCGCTTTAAATTTGGTGCAATCGGTTTTATGTAAACGCTAAGGAAGAAGGAAGTGTGTTAGAGATTGGCCACAGTCTCAGAACGCCGCAAACACTATTAATTAATTCCCAATGTTACCTTAGTTCATTCTCTAATTAAGAGTGTAAGTTATTTTTTTTATTTTCTCTTACCTAGTTAGGGAATATAGTGTATTACGATCGTGAATAAATTCCAACCTGAGTTTTCGACAGTAATACACCTTATAAGACCCTCTTAGCAAAATAGTGTATGTGTGTTAAAGTGATAAGTCAAAAATAAAATGAACGAAACTGAAATTATTATCTAAGATAGGAATGCTTAGGATTTTTATAAATTATTTTTCTAGAATTCTTATTTTATATCGACAGATTTTACATTTCCCAGGAAACGGTTTTCAAAAACCAGTGTATTTAATGGAAGTTAAGACGTAGCTTCATTTAAATACATTCACAAGGCTTAAATAGTTTCTTTTAAAGTACTTTAAATTTTAAAAAAAATTCAAATAATTAACCATTTCTCATTATTACTACTAATAAAAGCCTATAATCAAATAATTTAAAATTAACTATGAAAGAAAAAAAGGAAACATATTTTTCCTATATAGACCTCCGGAAAACAGATAATCTTTGCCCGTAGTACATTTTGTTGCTTTTTTATTTCAATACTTATTGTATCAGTATTTACTATTATATTAACCTAATGGAAGTCTTATGTTCCAGCCGTTATGCTAACACATCCAATAAGAAATCCTTGTCGCCATCTTCAGGAGCCAGTTGTCTTATTACAACAAGCCGACAAGTTGGCTGCGGGTATCCTTTGTTCTGTTGCGTAGGGTATGGTATGAGTTCGTGGTCCCAGGACTGTAAAGGATACCGCCGTGCTTGCAATCGATTGGCTAACACTGCAGTAACCTCCACTTCAGTGTCGCTCTCACGGTCTTCAAGCTCTTACTTAATTCACTGCTTCGGCTTTGAAAACACTGGCTATTATCGCTAATAATTTTACGAATTTCGTGAAGAACGCATCAAATGTATGAAATACACTGTATGAAATAATAGTCAATATTTCACAGTGTAATAATCCAATGTTATACGACAGAACTCTTCGATTTTAGAAGAAAAGTTTCTCTTGTAAGCAACAGTCGTACTAGCTTTCCGTAGCACACGATCACCTCTCCTAGAATGCCGTTAGCAAAAATACCATAAAACTGATACTCATTTCACCCCAACACTAATTTTGGCTTCGTTAAATAAGAAATAGGTCAGCTATAATATTACTTCCAAGATCACAATATATTACTCATGTTATGCTGAATTTTGGACATTGATGTATGAAAACATGCACTGGGACAGGAAACACAAAGAAAGGGGAGGAGATGTAGCTCTTACTTGGACAACCTTTGATTTCTAATAGTAAATATGAAAGTGTTTTTTTTCAACTTCAACTTTTTTCAACAGAACATAGCCAAACTCTTTATCACTCTTGTTTTTGACCATACAACTATTTTAGCCACTGTTCCTAACTACCCAAAGAGGCTCATTTCAGAATCCATTTATATGCAGCTTGAACCCCTTCCAGTTAACCCCAAAATTGATAAAAACTGTATCTCATATTCCTACAGCCATATATTAATTGATTAAGACTCAATAATTTTACGCTCATTTTATTATCATCACCAAACATTTCTATTATGCTTTTGTTTTTCACCTGTTTGTTATATCTCAATCGCTTATATTATCTATCTTTCCATTAACTTATATTTATTTATCAAACGTTTTATTAACTTTCATATTTACTTTGATTTTTGAAAACTTAAACTTCACATGTGTCTATTAACTTATTTCACTTATCATTATCATCACCTATATTTTTAACATTCTAGAATTAACTCTAACATTCTATAACATTTTTTTTACTCATTTCTATACTTTATTACTTATTTTTAATATTTTTATGTACTTCACTTTACATCTTATTTTTTCCTATTTTTTACACTTTTACTGTTTCATTGTAAACATTCACTTCAGAATTTTTAAATTACCTCATTTCACTTTGAAATTTTTCATGTTGCTCCTGTTATATTTATTATTGCTAATATCAGTGTAGATAAATTATTATTTTCACGATCTATACAAAATGACAGTTGTTATCATTGTCTAATTATTTTGTATTTTATTTGCACACCTTTTTATTTAATATTCAGTAAAAGTTTACTTCAGCTCCCTCTATATGGCCGAATCCCATTTTTTCCGAACGAGAGTGTACTGACGGTCCCGAAAGGAGCCGAGAACCTTCGGAGGTGGCCGATTCCCAGCCGCTCCTTTGAAAAATAAATTATCCCTAACATCGACAGGGATTTTTTCCCTCTAGAGGGGATTTCTATTGGTAAATGATAGTAGTGAAATCTTTCAGTACCTTTCCGTTTATCACCAATTCTGAAAAACTCGCCTCTCCCCTACTATTCAATTTCCTTCCTGTGTTATTTGTTTTTATCTGTAATTATAAACTTTTTTTGTGAGCACTTATAAGAATAAGAAAATCGTTTAACAAAAACTTTTTATAACAAAATTATGAGATACTTTTTTTGAATATTTTTATTTATACCCGCAGCTGTCAAATACAAAATTTATAATCAGCGGACTCGCTGAATGTTATATTAATTAAACAAATAGCGTATTAGTGCTCCTCTAACCATCTTCTCCTCATATATATTATACAGGGTCAACAATCTTAAGTAAAAAAAAAAAATCAAAACAAGAGGATAACTTTAATAATTTTTTCCCAATTTATTTATACCAGATAACCCAGTAAAACACGAAAATATTAAGAAATTATTTAGATGAAATACATCAATATAATTTCAAATGCATAAAATTACAATAGTTGGGATATAATAAATATTGCTTTTTGTGAGATGGTCAAGGGTATGGAAAAGTTAGTAGAAGACTTTAAATTTAGTGAATAGTATCGTTAACAAAACTTAAATTAACCACAATGATCTGTTCCATGATGATGATAAATAAAATTAAAATAATAGCTATACTAATTTTTCGATTGTATTAATTACTTTTTGTAAAAATTATATTGTAGAAAATAATATCGAGGTGTTTATTGCTGGATGTAGATTCAATGTGAGAAGATGGTCCAGGATGCATTCAGTAATAATAATCTATCATTAATGACCACACCCTCGAACATCTTACAAAAAGTAATATTTATTATATCCCAACTATTATAATTTTTATGCATTTGAAATTATATTGATATATTTTATCTAAATAATTTCTTTATATTTTTGTGTGTTACTGGGTTATCTGGTATAAATAAATTGGGAAAAAATTAGTAGAGTTATCCTCTTGTTTTGATTTTTTTTTTTTACTTATGAGTCTAACACATCAACGGGAAATTAAATTAACCCATGTATGCTTTCTATCGATACTTCCATCTGTTGTGGAAAAATATTTAAAAAACAAACTATCTTCAGACAGGAACATATGGTTACCACAAGTCATATTAAATGCTATAAATCTATGGATATCAGTTCTATACAATCACTAACTATTTAAACTTTTGAAGTCATATTTATACCTAGTTAGACAATTGATTAATTAAATAGGCATGGTAAAGTAAATTTAAACTAAGAGATAGTAACGTATCCTTTTTTTGTTTCTAAATTTTCATTATTTTTCATCCTTTTTTTATTAATTTTTTCTCCGTTATTTATCCATAAATATAAATACAATTCTTTAAACCCAATACATCTTCCCTTTTTATTTTTACTCTTTAACAAATATAAAATATAAAATTATGAGAAGATTGTTGACCCTGTATAATATATATGAGGAGCAGGTAGTTAGAGGTGCACTAATACACTGTTTGTTTAATCAATATAACAGTCAGGCAGTCCGCTGATTGTCAATTTTGTATTTGACAGCTGCGGGTATAAATAAAAATATTCAAAAAAAGTATCTCATAATTTTGTTATAAAAAGTTTTTGTTATTGCTATTAATTTACAGCTCAAGAGACCCTTATTATTATATTGAGATTAACCATTAAACAATTTTCTTATTCTTATTAATTTACAGCGCTAGACAACCTAATTATTATTATTATCATATTAACCATTAAACAATTTTCTTATTCTTATTAAATTACACCTCGAGGGAACCTTATTATTGTATCCAGATTAACCATTAAACGATTTTCTTTTCTAAAAAAATACCATATAAAATAAATGCTTCCAATCTATTTTCAGGTTACAGAGTCTAAGTATTATAATTTAGTTCTTCTAGCGTATAACAATTATTTATAAGTAAGAAGAAGTAAGTAAACGTTTATATGATAAAACTTTTATAAGTCAAAAGAAGTAATAGCAACTGATGCCGAAAATTGTGGTGTATTATAAGCTAACTTTTAACAAAGAGGGAAATGAGTAAGTGTGCAGGGACAGAAATTTTTCCTTTTGAAAAGTTGTTGATATTGTAACCGAACCTAAGGCGCCCATAGTCGAGTCCGCCAATAGATTTTCGTCACGAAAAAATAGGCTTAGGCCATTTGGGGGGAGTTGAGGTAAACTATAACCTAATATTCTTTATTTACTTCCTTTACAGTCATTGATATTATACCTATGTTGTATTTATTATCCTAACTATATTTTCTATCAGTATATATTATTAGTTGCGTAATGTATCATTCAATTTATATTTAGTTTTTCTTAAATTAAGAAATTATTATAGTTATTATTATTATCATATTTTATATCTTTCTTGTATTATTTTTCATTTTTCGTCATATTTTTATGATTATTTCCTGTACACGCGACATATTTGAAATAGAAAGCCACCTCCCCTCCACTCCTTCACGATTCCGATTTATTGTCAATGCCTGTTTAGCCTATCGTCTTGAACAGGTAGGTTGCCCTAATTTGTTTTATGCTCATTTATTATCATTGTTAATTTTATTTTTATTTATTCTTTCACGGCCTATGTTTAATCACAACTTTCTTCTTCATTTTACGTCTTTTATTGTGTTTAAATTTTGTTTTCCCACATCTACTTTTCTGTTTTTATTCTGTTTAAATGCGTCTCCTTTACTTTTTTAACAGTATAGTTTTCGTAATTTTTATTCTTATCATTGTTTATTCAAATTTATTTTATAGTAATACTATTTTATATCTTCCTTCCTTTTATTTGAATATATTTTTCTTTTCACTTATTTTTTACGTAATGTTTATCCTACCCCAATTTACATTTTTATACCTTATTGTTGTAATGTTCTTAGTTGTTTTTGTATCTTTTTAGTCCTGATAAAGCCCTACAAAGTCGGACAATAAATAGTTGAAAACTATTTTGTTCCTAAACCCAAAGGGACCCCAATATGTTAGAAATCCGAAATGTTAACATAAATTGATTCAAAAGCGGGTAATTATAAAATCGATTTAATTTTCATTTTCAGCACTTCCAAAAACATATTAAGGGATCCCTATACGATGTGTTGGAAATCCCAAATGTTAAAATAAATCGTTACGCAAGAGGGTAATTAATTATAAAATCGATTTAATTTTCATTTTGAGCACCTCCAAGAACATATGAAGGAACCCCTATATGTTGAAAATCCGAAATGTTAAAATAAATCGATACGCAGTCCCGCGATCATAAAATAGATTTTCTTTTCAGTACCCCCGAAAACGTATATATGGACTCTAATACGTTAGAAATCCGAAATGTTAAAATAGATCGATACCCACTGGTTATCGTAATATGGATTCTTTTTTCATTCTCAGCACCTCTGAAACTAATTGGTTGACCTGAGAAAACATAAACGCGACCTTTTGTCAGAAATAAGGATGGTTAAAATGAAGCCTGTACTTGGATTTTTTCATAATATTATCTTTTGGTGGAAACTAAAGATAGAACTAATTAAATATTAGTTTTAGCTTTGGCCTATCGCTTCATAACGATTAGGTGCTAATTTTAGATCATAGCGAATTTAGTTCCAAGAGCTATGAGCAAACAGCTAACGACTAACCGGTTAGTTTTTAGTTTCCAATCCATCTACAGCTAATTTAGCTTTAGTTCTTAGTTGTTAGTTATAGCTAACTTTTCCACAACTCTGCTATTAACCATTAACAAGAGTTTTATTAGAAATACATTCTAACCTAGGCTCTTCTCCAAACACATTTTTTTCTCTTTATTCGTCTAACTTGATTTGTTAACCATTGAGCCTGGGAATACTAATGAGATATTGAATCTCCTTAATCAAAATGATAACTTTGCAAACATCAGCTATTTCTCATTGGTAGTTATCTTATTATCTCGGTTGTAGGCAGGTAACTAAAGGCAGTACGGACTTTAATCTAATAAGGCGAGTTGGAACCGGTTGAAAGGGATGTGGTAGAGCAGCGGAAGATTAGCCGAACTGGTCTCCGAGTCCTTCCACAAGATACGGTAAATAAAAGGCGCATTATCAGTCGCTATCTCTGGCAGCGTTAAATGAATAGTTCTTGAACTTTTAACTTAAAATTAATATAATCAATTCTGATACAAAAGTAATCTAGTGGCGACACTTGTTCTTGGACAAGATGTTTTTATAACAAAGAAACAGAACTAACCGACATTGTAGACCATCGCCGGCACCATATAAATTTCACTGATAAATTATTTTCATATAAAACTTATAAGATATTGTGAAATGAGATATATTGCATAGCTCCGCAGTGGAAGATGAGGCCGAAGAACCGTCTAGACAGTTCCTTCGGGAGTCAACACCGGGAAAGGAAGAAGAACAGAATGTGGCAGAGGAAGACGATAGGGAGGAATATTTGTCTGACGAGAGTATGGAAGACGAAGACCACTGGATTGCTTAACGCTGAGAGTTGCAAGGATGGGAGGAGCAAAATCACAACGATTTGGTCACAGCCAGTTGTGAGCGACGACCAGATTTGTGTGTTTTAGGGATGGTTCAGGGCTCGGAGAAACTCATTACCTTTACGTGGCCAATGCCATCGTCTGAGAGAAGATCAAGCGGCTATGGCGCAGTGAACAAATAGGTTACAGATAGATAGGAGGTTCATCCGTTGCAAGTAGACGGTAGAAACTCTTCAGGAAGACAAACGACAAAAAGAGGTGACCACAGCATATCACCAGTGCAAAATGAATCACCGCGGAATCCCGGAGACCCTGCACGCATTAAAGAGAAAGTACTTTTGGTGGGGGATGAAGAAGACAGTCACGGAGGTTGTAGGAAATTGCGAAGTTTGTCTGCGCATGAAATGTGATAGAAGCCCACTAAAAGGGAGGCGAGAGAAAACATACACCGCAGATGCCCCGCTTAACTATTTACAGATCGATACTTTTATCTGGAGAGGATATAAATGGATAACTGTGATTGATATCTTCAGTAAGGTGGCAATGGCGCACCAGGTGCAAGAAACGTTGTCGGAAGCAGTGTTGGCAGCTCTACAGTTGTGCTTTCAATTCTATGGAGTCTCGGAGCGCATCGCATCGGACGGAGGCAGAGAATTTGACAAAGCTATGATTTGAACAGAAATGAAGGATCTTGACTTGATGTGGCACCTCAACAAACCAGAACACCTGAAGAGTAGAGGAGGAATAGAGCGCCTTCATGGCACGTCAAGTGACCATCTTCGCTTATATCAGATAGACAAGGGATTGGAACCGGATCTAGCAATGCCTAAGGCGATAGTAGCACATAAGCATTCGGTGCACACAGTTACGGGATTTTCACCGTTTGAGATCCTCTTTGGACTCCGAGGCCACCGGCGAGACTATAAGGGCACGGCAGTAGACGGTGAAGAGATAAATAACAACCACATTGCTCGATGGAAGTTATGGGAGAAAGCACAGGGGGGAATGGAAACAGTCAAAAACAGGAGGGAGGCACGTGAGAATTTACACATCACAGATAGGATGGGAGAGATCAAAATCGGGACGATCGTCTACAGGAAGTTGGGGTCTAAAGGGGTAAGGAGATACAGCAATACGGAGGTACTGCTTCCGTCAATTACAAAATAAAAGTTGGGGTGTCCTCATATTGCCACATCTAGATTGTATTTAAAAAAATGTAACTTTATTCTATTTAATGTTTTTGTTTTAAGAATGTTTTTAACTTGTAAATATTGTTTTTTTTTTCATTTAAACTTCTTCATGTATTGTATGAAGAGTTCTTTAATTATGTTCTTAGGTTTAAATTATATTATAAATAGCGTTTACTTCGGGGAGGTTGTGAGTTTTTTTTTTACAATGATATGAGTATAGGAATTTATTTTATTGTAAATAGTTTTTTCTTTATTTTTTTAATTTTTTGTGTAATTATATTGTATATCATTTTAACTTGTTCATGTTATTGTACGATGAATTATTCATTTTTTTATTTTTATTCCTAGGTTTAAATTATGTATATAGTGTTTATTTCAGCAAGCTTGTGAGTTTGTTACTTTTTAAAATGATAATTGTAAAGGATTTTTTTGTTTTTCTTGTAAATAGTTTTTGTTTGTTGTTTGTATAGTTATTATACTGTATAGTATTTGTTTACGGCGATTGTTCGAAAACAGGCGGGGGGAGTTACGGTCTGAGTCAGCTGACTGAGGAGATCAGCTAATCGAATGTATATAAGAGATGTACCGAACACAATAAAGCCTGTATTTTACAGCAGCTCATCGTGTCACATCTTGTCCCTTCTTCTTTTTTTTTTAACATTTTGCTTTCACCGATACTTATGTTATATATATAACTTACGACTTTTATGGACTGAAAGACTCTTGTTTGTTCTCTCTAAATTATTTCCAATAGCGGAATAGTGAGGGCTGCAGTTCTAAGCCTTAATTAAAAGGTCTGAATTTCAACAACCCACCTCCAGCGCAGTCGACTAACCTGTAGCTGTAGGGAATCCACCTCCGGCAGAGATTCAGCCACTACCGGAAGTATCAACAGCGCAAGCTCATGCCACGACGCTGGAATGGATCAAAGTCCGCACGGCAACCGTCCAGGACTTAGGAGAGGCAGTTTCCGACCTTGAAAGGTTCACCGGGAGTTAAGCTATTTTCTGAATGGGGAAGATCGACTGGTCAATAGATCGAAATTGGTCGAATAGATGCGAAGACTGTTCTGCTGTCTTGCTCGACAGTGATGATGCGGAGGTGTTAATGGCAGCAATCGTTTACATTGTGAAAGGAAGTATCCTTAATCAAATTCAAACGGATGAGGAGACACCCTGGAGCGTGATCAAGGCAAGATTGAAGAAGGCAGCAAACTCAGCGAAATGATGGAGAAATTCAGGTAGAGGGTCGGATGCAATTCCTATCCAATGTACTTAAGATTCAGTTGGCAAAAGAGTTGGGGAAGAAAGAGGGAATGCCGAGAGACGCTCCTTCGTATAATGTGCTCAGGAACTTATAGACACAGGATGGAAGAGGATTTCATACAATCGGCCAAGGATTACTCCGCGGCCCTTGAGTCGAAGAGAGTGCAAGTATAGTAGTCGGGAAAAAAGGTTGAACAGGGACAGAAGGTTAGGAGAAACAAAACCAAGAACCAGCAGCAGCCTAGAAGACCGCAAGTGTCATGGTTGCGGCTAAAGTGGGCACCTGGTGGCCCCGTGTCCCCAAACTCAGTGTTTCGAGTGTGAAAATGAAGGACACATCGCCCGGCAATGCCCATACATACATCGAAGAAGGAACATAGACGAAGGCGAGCCAATGGAGGTCAATGCCCAACAAGTAAGTAGGAAAAGCCTTCTGCAGAGACTGAGCAGATCTTCAAGTGTGTCGAAGTTTCATTGATTGAAATTGATGAGCAAGGGAGCCGAGGAAGCGCATGGAGGCGAGGCCCAGGAGGAAAGAAGACACGTGAGATCAGGGGAGGATGTAAGCAGAGAGGCGACCGTACATTGAGAAACTATCACGTGAAAGGAGAGCATGGCGGTCTGCCTATAATCCGAGTGGACGGAGGAGTAAGCAGTCTCGTGGACACTGGCAGTTCAAACACCATTGCTTGTGGAGAATTACTGGAGTACTACACTCCAAGTGAAGGTTTACAAATGTAAATTAATTACTGTGAGTAGACCATGCAGTGTAGATGGGGAGATTGAGATAGGACTGGGTAGGAAGTGGGGAGCTAAAAGGGACATCTTAACAATTCATGTAGTGAGTAGGATGCCCAGGAATTATCAGGTGATTATTGGTTGTGATCTTTTAGAGAAGGTGGGGGCTAGGATAAAGAATAGTAATGGGAAATGAGATATTAAAATCGAACAGAAGAAGTACAGATGCCAACAAACAATAGAAGACGGGAAGGCGCGAGTAGGGGCAGTAACACAAGCGGAGAATTGGAAGGACGCCATTACAACGGAATTTGACAGTATTTTCTATAATGAAGGAGAAATAATGGGTGCAACCGGAAGGACGGTTCCTGAGATTCCACTAAAGCAGGAAAGAGTGGCATATATTAAAGAACGACGATACCCACAGGCACTCCGGAAACACATAAGAGAGGAAAAAGAAAACTTAAGAACACAAGGAATCATTGTGGGCAGCAAGTCATCCTGTAATAGTCCGTTATGGGCAGTTCAGAAAAAAGGGTTGCCAGGTGAGAATGAGGAAAAATATAGGTGGTTATCGACTATCGTAAGCTCAATGAGGATACCGGCGATGAGACCCGATACCCGATAGGAGGGGCTAAAATCTTCAGTACCTTAGACTTGAATGCAGGGTATCATCAGATTCGTATGCATCCAGAGGACCAACAAAAAACTGCTATTACTTTTGAAAGAGGGCATTACGAATTTACAAGGATACCGTTTGGACTGAAGAACGGGCCCATTACATTACAGAGGTTGATGGACGAATTCTTGAGAGAGTTAGAGGAATCAGTATGCCAGGTTTACGTAGATGACCTCCTAGTATTTAGTAAATCGGATAAGGACCATGTGAAGCATCTACACAGTGTGCTCTAGGAGATCTCCTCAGTCAGCTGACATAGAAGTAACAGCTGACTAAGGCTGTAACTCCACCCCACCAGTTTACGAACAATCCTCGTAAACTTCAACTATACAATAAATTAATATAAAATACAACAAAAATAACTATTTATAATAAACTATATACAATAAAGAAAGCAAAAGATAGATACTCTTCGTAATTGCTTATTACAAACTAAAAGTAAAGCAAAGCAAAAATAAAATCATGAATTTATACAATTAAAAAAACGTCATTTATTCAGAACATCGCCATTATTAAAGATAAATTAAAAAAAAATTAATCACCACTTAAGAAAACAGAACAGATAAGTTGCGATGAGGACACTCCGGATTACTCTTGCGCAGGTGTTTCGGTTAGTGGGA
>NW_027104741.1:49621-55729 GCF_000696795.3 Halyomorpha halys
TAACATAGTAGGGGAGAGAAATACTTTATTCATTCATGCGGCCCAAATACATGGGGTTGCTTAATTACACAGCATACTGATCAATCCGTGACTGGACATATATAAATTACATATTTAATATGATATAATATAATAGAAAGATAACATTTTTTTAAATTATTAATGAAGTTCCGATGTATTATATAAAATATATTTATTTAGAGATATATTTAGTAGGTTCTGGTATATAAAGCGCATTTTTAATGTAAATCTTTGTAGTAGCTTGCAGTATGCCTATTGAATTTATTTATTTTTTTTTTTATTTTATTATTATTTTTTGTATCCCTCTTCCTTCCTATTTCTGGAATAAGTACTTAATGAGTGAGCATACAGACTAATCACAACTTTTTTAACGACATGTGAAAATTCAGTCGGTCATTAGTTTAGTGGGTAATGTAAAATGAGGATCTTCGAAAACTCGCAGTTTCAACTCAATTGTAGTCTTTAAAAAAAATAAATAGAACAAAACTATTTTGAAATTTAAGTGTACAAAATCTTTTCTGATGGCTATTATAAAGATGATAGTTTCAAGTTATTATTAATTGCAGGAGTGATAAAAATTATAATTTAGAAGTATTGGTAATACAAGGATATTTAATTGTATTATTGAAGGTTTTGCAAAAAATGTACACTTTTTCTTATGTTTTAAAAGTACTTATGAATACATACTTCACGTTTTGTAAAAGGATATAAAAAATTTAAATAAAAAATAACATTAATAATGTTTACGAAATTATAATGATATTTTGAATTAAATCCATTTGTTGGGCGGTAGAAATAAGTGATTAAGACACTTAGTCAGGAAACGACCGTCACCGAGTTTCCCAGAAGTAAATATTTGACCTTTCACTGGGTCAGGGAAAACCAGGTGTTTGGAATGCGGTGCTGACAGTATTATGTCCGATAAACAAGCATTCGGTATAAAGTAGTTTTCTCTGATTGTTAACTCCTACCAATGTAAAAAGTTATAAAAACCTATTGTAGATAAGAATGGCATTTATAAAATACTAATATCATAGGAAATGCTAGGTAAATAACTCCAATTAAAGTGAAAATCTTTTTCGTTGAAATAAGGTTTCGTGGACTGGGTTGAAATAACGTTAAAAATGTAGGTCACATTTTCAATATTTAAGTAATTAAAGTCAATTATTACAAATGGTTCCACCATGTTGGGTGAGTAGCTATGCCTTTATGATATTATGGAACAATACTCTAAGATGATTGTTATACGATATTAAAAGCAGGAGATTCTCACCTTTATTTCATTTTATTAATTTTTTTTTAAAGATGAAGCTTCTCTATTCAATCTTCTGTTATTTCTGAGATATCAACAGAATATTAATGAATCTGCAAAGATTACCCATTAATATTATTGAAGTATATTAGTGGCTCGAGGACCTGAGCGGGCTGGGGCGAGAGTCCAAAAATTAAGAAGGTTGAAGGTTCGAATCCCACCTGGGTCGGTCAAAATGTATTTCATTACGGCCCTGGGAAATTAATCTTCACATTTTTACTCTGCAGTGACAGTTGGAATTGCAGTGGAGGACTTGAGTCATTAAAAACAAAATTAGTGGCGTGGTACACACCATTTTATTTCATGTATAGGAAGATGGGCAGGGTTGCGGTCAAAGGAGAAACAAAAATAGTTTACAACTATTTATTTTCCTGTATAGGAAGATGGTCAGGGTTGCGGTCAAAGGAGAAACAAAAATAGTTTACAACTATTTATTTTCCGACGTTTCGCCCCACTTTGTAGGGCTTCATCAGGGCTGTTCAGAACAAACGGATGACTGTTCTTAGAACAGCCTGAAACCACTGCCGCTAAACCAGGCCTGTTTAAGTAAGGCGCCCCCTCACTTCTGAAAGGAAATTCATGATGCCATCTAGTGGCAAAGATATGCAGTAAGAAGCCTGGGCAGCCATCTTGGTTCCCACAACAAAGGGGTCAGTACCAGAAAAGAAGCCATCGTGGCCAGTACCAGTAAAAAGGCCATCGTGACCTGTACCGGAGAAGAAGAGTTCAGAACTCTTCAATAAGGTCTCTTCTCATAATGATAAGAGAGTAAATCCTTCGACTCAGGCGAAAGAGGCGGCGGCGGCGGCGGCAGGAGGATGAGAAGAGAGAACCCTACTTCCATAATCACATGCACATTAGAACCAACCTTCAAGCTCCATATAATCCAACAAGTAAAATGTAATATTTCCATCAATTAATGTAATAAAACTAACCAACTAACATATATTGTAAGCACTTTGCTCAAATCTTAAAACAAATTGAGTCAGAAAACTTTAATGAGAATAGAGGTTATTTCATTTTAAAACCATATGATATCAAGTTATTTAAATACAGTCCACTCATTACCAGCAAACTATCAGTAATACCTTAATTTGAACCAGTTTACCAGTATAATAATTAATTTGGGTAATATCCCCCAATTTTTACTCCGGGGAATACCTAAATTAAACAAGGCCACTGCAGCCACGAAACCTGAAAAAACCACGCCTACCACCTTAACCAGCAATAATTCCAATATTGTAAAAAATCCACCTAACAACACTCCAGAGCCTCAAGGATTTTCTGATCCCGAACCACCTCCTATCATTGTTAGTAAAATTGAAAATTTAATGAAATGAAATCGGTTGAGAAATTGCTAAGTTGATCGGACAGCCAAACTTCCGCACAAGTTAAAGACATCAAGATCAACACATCCACTAAGGAACATTATTGAAATCTTATCAATTATTATACCCCCCAAAAAACTACGATTTTCACTGCTAGCAATTAAAACCATAGAAGGCATGCAGAGTGGTTTTCAGGGGTCTTCACTCAACTACTTCCGACGCTATCAAATCTAGAAGGAATTGGCCACAATGTAAGAGATATATAGTGCGTTCTTCACCCCACTGAAAAATACCTACAGATGTTACTCCCACTGTTCGATTTAGAGCCAGCCTGAAATAATCCTTCGTAAAATCCTCAATGCTCCTTACTTTGTCAAAATGAAATCAAACATAAAGACCTTAATGTTCCATATGTAACCTATCTAGCCCGAACCATCTAGCCAGACAATCCTCCGAGGCGCCTGAAAAGAAGATGGTCAAGAGACTTGCTAATGTAAAAGGTCCTTAGAGTGCCACCAATAGGTTGTTTCTCTACACTCCTGCAACACTCCATTTTAACTGAGACCAAATTTACTAAATGTATTATAATGTACAGTTGTAAATAGCAATAAATAAATAATTAATTCTTTCTGTTTTTATAAAATCTTGTTTACTTGGTCAATAACGATTATTATTATTATTCTATGGGAAAAACAGACCATGGAGGCCTAAGTCCTCGCGCGATGTATTTCCCAATATTAGGAGGTAATATTACCAGTATTAGAAAATATATCGAGAGTTTCTTGATGTGGTGTTTTTGCAGGGTGGGTTCGTCACTCCCACGCCTATTTTTTGTGAGTGCCAGCCATTGGCTAACGGGCCTCACAAATGCCCGGGGGAGGCTGTCAGTAAGTGTTGCATTATTTTATGCTTGAAAAAAATCCCAAGTGGGACCGGTATTTGATCCGACAACCTGTGGATTGGTAGACTGGCTCGTTACCACGCTGCTACCGCTGGTATACAACATCTATAAACTTCGTCAATTCCTACCCCCTACATATTTCCTTATAATCCGTTCCTACCTCACTGATAAAACCTTTAAAGTAAATCATAACCTAGCCTACTCATCTCTCATTTCTCAGTCAGACGGTGTTCCTCAAGGTAGTATCTTAGGTCCCATTCTTTATAAGGTCTATACAGCTGACATCCCAACCCACCCTAACACAGTCCTAGCAATATACGCTGATGACACATGTCTGCAAACAACGACCCAACTAATGCATCACAAACACTACAAGCACACATAACATCTATTGAAGAATGTTGTCAAAACTGGAGAATCAAAATAAATCCTGACAAATCCCATCAGATCACCTTTACTCTCCGTCGCAAACCTCTACCCTCATGTCCTACAGTATCCTTTCTAAATACTCCACTAACGCCTGTTGAACAGATTCGATACTTAGGACTCCATCATGACAAGAGACTTACTTGGAATCCACACACAATACTGAAACGACAAGAAAGTGCTAGTAGATTCCAATTACTACACACTTACTTGACAAACGCTCTGAAATTCTCATTCACTACTAAACATTAGTATACACTACGATAATCAGACCAATTTGGACATATGGAATTGAGCTATGGGGCTCCACCAAACCATCAAATTCCTCCCGCATCCTATCCTTACAATCCAAAATCCTACGTAAAATCCTTAATGCTCCTTATTACGTTACAAATAAACTCATCCACAAAGAACTTAACATCCCATTCGTTGCAGATTTGGCCCAAAACAGATAATTTTTGTTTTCAAGAATTTCTTTTTGTTTGTAGTTTTCTCATTTTTCAATTTTTTTTTCTCTCATTTTTTGTAAATAATGGCTATCAATGGGATTCTCTAAATTTAGTGGCCAGGTATACACCATTTTATTTCACATTACTTTCATTATTTTTTTGGAAAAAACATTGTAATAAGTTTCTTCCTATTATATATATAGTTAGCTGTATATATCCTCATGATAATAATAAGAACTCTGTACTATTAGGATTAGTTACCTTTAAGTTTGACAACAAACCAGTTCCTATAAATACCAGACGATTCTAATAATAAATTTAGTTGTTCAAGTAGTCTTGTGTCGTTACTCTGCCCGAATCCCTTTTTATTTTTACGTATCGTTTCAGTCTAATCGTAAGTTATATATATAACTTACGGTCTGAGTCAGCTGTTACTTCGATGTCAGCTGACTGAGCCGAACAGATGATTGTATGATATAAATAGAGGAGCGCTGAGATGAATAAAACCGAAACAGTCTAGCAGTATGCCGCGGAGCTCTTGGCACACTACAACAGAATCTACAATACAGCTTATAAACTAAGTGGAATGATAGAAACAATTCAGGTACAGGGTCGGATGCAATCCTGTCTACGGTACTAAGAATTCAATTGGCAAAAGACCTAGAAAAGAAGGAGGGATTTGCGAGAGAGCCCTCGTTTGTAGAAATTCCTCAAGATCTCATAGATACAAGCGCTAGAAAGATGGAAGCCTAAATGGAAGTAGAGTATCCGGGGTGGACCCGGATGGAATATCATCGGCCAAGAAACATGCCAAACCCTTGGAGAAGAAGAGAACACAGAGATGGTAGAAGAGAGAGAGCTAGTAACACAGAAAACAGAAGGAGCCAAGTTAAACCCAGAAACAATGGTTGGCGGGAGGACCAGTATCATGGGTGTGTACGAGAATTCGGTGGGGAATGTACGAGACCTCAGGGACAGAAACTGAAGCAGGAGACTATGAGGGAGAGGATAGCCAGCAAGGCACGTAGAGGACTTGGAGACGAAAAGGAAAAGCAGCTAGAAAACGAGTAGAGTTCTGAGGGGCGTACCCACAGAGGGGATACCGCAAGCTGGAGATCAACCATATGAGAGGAAAACAAGGCGGCTTACCTATAATGGAGGTTGCAGGAGTAAGGTGTCTGGTAGACACCGGTAGTTCCAGTACTATCATGTGTCGAGAAGCAGTGGAGAAGTTATGTAATGGAGCGAGAGCACATCGAATTCAGGTATGTCATTATAGGTTAATCACTCTGGGTGGCCCTTGTGACATAGAGGGGGAGGCGGAAATAGGTTTGAACCATTGGGGATTTAGTAAGGGTATCTTGAAAGTGCATATTGTAAAGACCATGCCGAGGGAATATAAAGTAATTGTGGCGTATGACCTACTAGTGAAGGTGAGTGATAGGATTAAGAATAGTAAGGGAAAATGGAGGATTAAGATAGGAGGTAAAACCTAAACCTAAAAGTTGGGTTCTAACAGGGGTAAGGAGATACAGCGATACGAGGGCCCATTCAAGGTGATAATCATTAGGGAGAATAATGTAGTTACGATAGAGAGTATCCGAGAACCAAAAAAAAGGGGAACTGTCCATATTGAACAATTAAAACTTCCGGCAATGATAATATAGAGAT
>NW_027104741.1:56269-57365 GCF_000696795.3 Halyomorpha halys
TACTTAAAAAATATTACTTTCCATGAGCCAGTCGATTCTGTTCATTGAACCTGTGAAAGGCAACTGCGACCCCATTGTAATCCTGCAGCATTGCTACTCTAGTTATATAGAGGTTGTCCTCCAAAAGCCTTAGGATCGATGGACAGATATATTTGAGGAAATGTTAATGTTAATTACTCAACCCTGGCAAGAATGGATCCTGCCCCTTCACCGCTCACAATATACCAGCTATTTACGAGTATTAAGTCCGTAGATTATTTTATTTAAATTAAAAACGATAGTACCTTTAAAGTACGCATTTCCTCAACTTCAATAATGATTCATCTTAATTAACCCTTTTTATGATTATTGTCAATTTCGAAGACTGTACTAACATTTTCAGAAATGCTGTGCGTAAATTTGATAACACAAAGGGCGTGTCCTCAATCCTATGAAAAAATCATATTTGGTAAAAACAAAAAAAAATCGTCTATTCTTATTTACAGTTGTATAAAAATATATACAACCAGTAAATTTGCTGTTAGTTATAAAATGACATGATACAACCAAGTGGAGAATATACCCATTGGTAGAACTCTGAACGTACAATACAAAAAAAAAAAAATGTTTATGTGAAAACAACAGAAACTTTAATTTTTATGAAGATAAATTTTATATATTATAAGCTAAATTTATATTTATAAATTATTAAGTACATGACCTTTCGGAATAATAAGGATTTTAAACATTATTTTATGTATCAATCAACAGTTGGATTAAAATGCATTATGGACCTCTATATCTCCAATAATTTTCCTTTAAAATGTCATATCTCAAATAAAAACATAACGTTTATAATTTTAAGTATCCAAAAGCCAGCTCTATGGCTGAAGGTATTTTTAACAAGAGCTGTGGGTATCTTGGGGTTTAGATATCTTGAAATTTTAGGTACCAAAAAATGACTCTTTAAAAGTGAGAGTGAAATTAAAAACCATGTTAAATCCAACCACAATTTTTCGATTAAATTATGCCCATATAAATAATGTTTTAGGCAATAGAAAGTATTCCACGGAACAGCATCATTGATATAACACATTCTTTCAGACTTTTTATCACA
>NW_027104741.1:60005-60843 GCF_000696795.3 Halyomorpha halys
CATCATGCTTAAAATCACATTAGATATTTCATAATTTTTGTTTTCTGTAGATGCTATCTCAAGATGTGCTATATGCTCTTTTAAGTCATGGCGTTTGAATTAATAAATGACGCATCGTAAAATGAAATAAGTGTAGTTGAAATAATGTTGCCCAATAATAATTTAGTGTTAATTACTTTTTCAATACAAAAATTAAAAGAAATAAAGAAGTTTTAATATTTTGTGGAAGTATATTTATAGCAACTTCAATGTATCAATACTCTAATGGAACAAATATTTTTGTTATTTATTACTTAAATGACTTACAGAAAATTTGGGCGCTATCAATTTTGATTTTCACATTTGCTTGTCTGTAACCCAGGGCTAGTGAAAAAAATAATAAATAAGTCTTCTAATGTGATGAGATTTATAGGTACAAAAAGGAAAACTTCATTGACTTTTATTGAACCAACTAATTCGAAACGTAACCTAAGTACCTTTGTTTTTCCTCTTCACCGAAGCAATGAAAATATCTCACCACATACGCAAAACCGAAGTACAGATAGGAAAACAATATTGGGGGTTTGTAAGAGACGATGAAAAAATAAAACAGAAATCTTTCTGACACACAGAATTCAAGAAAGTAGCAGTAGTCGAGTACACGTTACTAAAATATTCAAATTTGTAAAGCAACTATACAAATTATATAATAGAATTAACAATTTGATAATTTATATATTAGCTACTTATTAATTTAATATTATAAGACCTTAACATCCCATTCGTTGCAGATTTGGCCCAAAACAGATAATTTTTGTTTTCAAGAATTTCTTTTTGTTTGTAGTTTTCTCATTTTTCA
>NW_027104741.1:65608-66233 GCF_000696795.3 Halyomorpha halys
ACAAAATGAGAAGAAGGAATAAAACCAAAATGGCCGATAAGGGTGTGGGGAAGGTATCGAATTTGCAGAAAGCTAATAAGGCAGATAGGAACCGTCGTCAAGAGCAGTACCACTATGAGTTAGCTCAATGTAATTATTACAATCGAAGAAAAAAAGACAGACCACATCAAAACAAGCGGAGCTAAGCATTTGGATGTTGAAAAAAAAGATCACTCGGTGGAAAAAATAAGTGAAACTGTGATAATAGTTAATTTATTAGTGCATATTTTTCCCTAATATAAGAAGATTTATAGGTTATTGACTAATGATAAAATTATCCCCCTGCTAACCTCCCCACCCCTCCAGCTTTCTCTTTCTCTTCTCCTGCCTCTCGTCACTCTCTTCTTATCGCACTTATCACAACCAGAATCGAAGTATCAGGATGCTACTTGCCTAACAAATTTATGATCTAATTAAATCCTGAAAGAAAATCCCCCTTTCTTTTTATAGTTCATAATAATTGAAATATAAATTTTAATTTCTACTGGATGTAAAAATAAAATATTCGAATATATTCGGTCAGAATATTACCTATGGATATTACAAAATACAGACACAGTCACACGCACATACACACGCGCGCGCG
>NW_027104741.1:66723-77949 GCF_000696795.3 Halyomorpha halys
AAAAAAAAAAAAAAACTCAAATCCAGGCGCGACGGTTCCTAGAATATAGGTATTGGTTAAAGTTTGTTCCTCAGGTTAGAGGCGGAATAATAATTGTGCTACGGTCCAGGGGTACGGAACTTCAGTACTGGCGTCAACAGTGAATGTGAAAGCGGGTTCCCCGGCGTCGTCATCATACGACCGCAGTGCTGCAATGGTGGGAGACTTGGCCATTGTAGTATCTAATACTACTACTAAATATAATCTAATACAAATAAAATCTCATTCCACTACTAATAAAACTAACCACTTCAGAGGTGATGCAGAACATTAGGAGCAAGATTAAACAACTTTAATATTTTATTCACACAAAGAATAACGTCCATGGTAAGATAAGGAGTTATGCCTGCAAAATTCAACTTTACTTTGAAAAGTTAAAACAGCTGCCCTCCCTATGGAAACTGCGGATGGTCGCACCCTAACAAAGGAGATAAGTCCACCAAGAAGGAATGTTGTAAAATCCGAGGGGACAGTTACCAAACTGTAAAACCTAATGTTGAACAAATTGTACACCATAACGTAGATCGCGCTCAGAGATCGTCATTTCAACGTAAGTAACCGTAAGCAGAAAACTGGAAAGAAGTACGCAAAAGATCGAGGAAGAAACCTCGCCCGCAAAAGTCACCGAGGCCTGACACAGTTATTGTGAAAATACCGGAAAGTTAAGAGAAGATCCGGCGATGGTGAAGATGGCCTCTCCAATAACTAAGGTCCAGATTATTATTAATTATTTTATAAAATTAATAAAGGCGATCTTCTTCTGAAACCGGACCGCAAGAAAGAGCAATGTCTTGTTGCACTGAAAAGCTCAATGGAGGGAGTGCTTGGCGAAGTGGCGGAAGTGCAGATTTGGACGGAGGAGTCTCTTTTCAAACTGCGAGATTTGGATGATTTCACCACCAAAAAGGGGTTGCAGAGGCCTCGAAACCTCTCCTGGATGAAGAGTCAGTGGCCATCACAGCAGTAAAATCCTTGACGGATGGATTCTTCAGATTAAGAAGGTTATGGCAAAATAAGGTACGAGTAGGCCTGGTTGTTAGACGTATACGCAAGTTCCAGAGTGTTTCCGTTGCTGAGAATTGTACACACACATAGCTCGGAATTGTGTAGGAAAGGATAAGACCTCTCTATGTCGAAACTGCGGTAAAGCAGGTCACAAAGCTAGTGTTTGTGACCAGAAACCTCAATGCGCATTATGTGCGAAAAATGAAGACGCTGACCACCGCAGAGAAAGTAGTAAGTGCCCAGCTTTCCGTTCAGCCTTGAAAAAAATACGCAAATCCAACAATATCGCAGATGAGGATACTCCACCTGAATTTGAATTATTGTGAAGCTGCACAGAATCTCCTTTACGAAACTGTACAGGAACAGCACCTCGACGTCGCTATTGCTGCGAACAATACAAAAATCTGGATGGCAGCTCGTGGATATCCGATGTCAGTGGTAAAGTTGTTATTTGGGCAAGCTTAGCAAGTTGCTTATGATTCCCAAGCTATTTCAATGACGTGTACATCTGTAGCTGTTACGCTTATACCAGCATCACAATCGAAAACTTTGTGAATTAGTTGGATCGCATTGTTTTAGAGACTAGTTGCCATAAGCCAATTCTCTTAGCTGGTGATTTCAACGCATGGACAACGGAATGGGGAAGTAGGATATCAAATCGACATAGCGAAGTTCTTCTGGAAGCTTTTGTACAAATAAGTGATATTATCCTTCTGAAAACCAACGTTAACTCTAGTTAACAGGAAGATCATCGGATCGCTACTTGCAAGGTTTGTGGATTTTATATTGATTACACTGGATACGCCTACAAGAAAGAAAGATGACTTTTTGTCCCATGACGGCCACTAAACAGAAAATATTCCTAATAAAAAAAAATATGAATATGTTAAGAAAATGAAAACAATATCGAACATAGAAAACACATATAGAAAAATAGGAATAGAACCATTGCCCAAAATAAATAAATAAATTAAAAATTATGTTGTGAAACTAACAATTGATTAATAATAAGGTTATGAAAAATATAATTAATAATAAATGTAACCATCCTAGAATGTTTGGGTTAGTTAAACTTCATAAAGAGGATAAGGCTCTGAGGCTCTCGGTATAAATGGGCTAATTTATAATATATCGATATCTTTCAAAAATAGCTACACAAATTTTAAAGATGCAAATATTGATATAATAAATGTTATTGAAGCTAAAGAAAAACAAAGTTAAATACAAATTAAAGAGATTATGGTCAGTTTCACTGCTTACTAATATACCTCTTAAATTAGTTTATAAAATCATAAGTGATAAAATTGAGGTAAATGAATTGAGATAATTGAAAAGGAAGAAATTAAGCTACGCACTCCTATAGAAAACAAACAATTGTTTTTAGAAGGTATCAGAATTTTTTGTGAAACGGCTTTTTTAATTATAATGGGGAACTAAACAGACAGCTTTTTAGGGTTCCTAAGGAGATTAATTTTTCAGTATCATTTGCTGGATTAATGTTGAATGACTTAATTAAAATTATCTAATTAAGTCCAGAATAAAAGTAATGATTATGTTCAAATAACTAGATGATATAGTTTGCATTTTGAAAAAGAGTGATATTGATAAATTTCCAAAAGCGTTGAAAAACCGTGAAAAGTTAAATTTCACAATGGAGTTGGAAGAAGAGGGGAAATGAAGATTTTGGAATATGTTGGTAACTAGTACTTATAATTCCATATGAACTACAATGTTATTAATAACTATATAAATAAGGTGACAAAAGGTACTGCTGTGAGAAGATTAAATGTAAAGTGTTCAATGTATTCCTTATTTTTACTAAACTATTAATTTATAAAGTTTGGGATATAAACATCAAGAAGTTCAATAATATGTTAGAAAACGAAATAGAAAACAATACAGTCAGTAAGAAATTTTATGGACATAATTACATAAAAGAATTATCGGAAGATATACCAATATCCTTCAGGGAATATTACATGGCTGAATACTTTTTATGTTGTAGACAATAAGATTAAAAATAAAGAATAAAGTGGAAACAAAAAATCAATCAAGATTGGTATATAAAGTGTCATGTTTGAATTGCCCAGGAATATACATGTGATTGTGATGATAATGTTTTTTTTTTTTTTATAAGATCATTTTGATTGAAATATTAATTTGAATAAATAAATAAATAAGAATAAATTGAAAATATAATGTGTTAATATAGTGATAGAATGAAACAGATGTTGTAAACTAAATATTTATAATAAGTGAAACTGTGATAATAGTTAATTTATTAGTGCATATTTTTCCCTAATATAAGAAGATTTATAGGTTATTGACTAATGATAAAATTTGAAAAAGGCATATTAGCCTTAAATTGTACGACAACCAATGTTCGCTGTGATAGTCTGAATAAGGTAGGAAACACATGTTTTCAGAATGTTTTTAGAATAAATTTATAATGAATTGAATGTAATTAAAAGTTTTTAGTTAAAAGACCCTTGAAAATGGCCAGAATGGCTGAAATGTAAAAGTTTAGCGATAGTAAAAAGTGTGAAAATATATGGATATTTTTTTTATAACTAATTAATGAATTATAATGAAGTCGGTTATCCTCAATTAACTTTCTGACGTGTTTGCGGTCCTCCGACTTCAATAACAGTGAGCCAAGCTGCTAATGACAGTAAGCAATCAATCGAAAATGCTTTTTATTGTTTTCACCTGAAAGTCTAAAAGGTTGAGGTTACTTTCTACTCTAAGTACATTATTACAAAAATAAAAATTAGGAAATAAAAAAAAAATTATGTATTGAATTATTGATTGGAAAAAAAAAATCGAATGGTAATATATACAACAAAAAGCAATGTTACCAAAACAACAGGAAATTTGCTTACTATCAATTCTTATACACAGTGGAGACTGTTATACTAATATGTTTTCGATAAAATCAGGTTTTTAATTTATATAGATTGGTATGAATTCGTATACGAATTGAAATCTCTTTTTAAACATATGTTTGACTAGAACTAACCTGGCTTTTAAGTGAAAACTAGGAGCAGCTGAGGAAATATAGGCACGCTTAATAAAAAACAAAACGCAATTTTTCCAATATCTCTCTGGAAAATCTCAAGGTGCAAAAAGTAAAACTGTTCTCTTAATACAACGTCCCTACATACAATAATTTAGTACATAAACAATTCAGGGTGAATTAAACTAAAATAAAAATCTGATGTATTAGTAAACTAATTCCTTTTCTTTCTTATTTTGCTAGAGGTACTAGTAACAAACAAGTCCGGCAAATAGGCCTAGTAGTACCAAGTAGTCCTTTTTGCCGACCCCTGGTGGCTACCTCAGTTCCCGCCGCGTACTAACCAAGGTGGGAGTGTCAAGATTCATTATTCGGAACCGCCAAACACTGAATGTTAAACTACCCCAGGTGGGAATCTAACCCACAAAGTTCCGAACCGAGGCACTGAGACTTGCGCCCCAACCCGCACGGCCGTAACCTCTCTTTTGATAAAAGTGAGACATTCCGTAGTCATTGATTTAACAAATTTTTATGTCTTTAAATATTTGACTCAATATAATTTGCAGATTTAAATACAACTATGTTTCACGATTTGGCGTGTAAGATTAAAATAGTAATTCAGGTTAATTAAAAAATTAATATAAATAAACTACCTCTTGGTTAAAATAGTAACAAATTGTTTTAAATATTTTCAATGACAAATCACAAATTTAAAATGTTTAGAAAACAATATCGTTATTCAAGTGACAATTAAACAATAATAAAGAATCGATTTGGTTCCGTAGCATTTTATTTTCACTTAATCATTATTAACAACTCATTAATAAATATCATTCAAGATCATATATTATACAAATCTATTTTGGGAAGTTCGGCTCTGGTCGTTGATAGCTACACATCGGCTCCATGCTGTCCTCCTGTGTGAGTTGGTTTTTCTTGTCCGATTTGACTAAAAATAGACATAAGGCAATGATATGTCGAGTTTTGTGTAAATCTGGTTTGAAGATAGATATAGATTTTGAAGATTAGGGAGAAGAAAAATATCAGCACTAAGCTGGTACGGCTCGTGTTATCAGACGGAGGGTTTAAACCTCCAGCCCCCTCCTACACTGGAGTGCCAGCTGGCTATGGCTCTTGAGTTCAATGACTTCGGATTACCAACGTCTATCATCGGAGGAGCCCAACACCGTGTATTGTTTATTATAATCATGTTATTTTTTGGTATGTGTAACTAGTTTTATTACTATTGTTTTCTTCTTTTTCTCTTAGCCTGAGTGTTTTTTTAAATCCCCACTCACTTATTTGTTTTAGTTTTTTATTAATTTATGATAGGGGATTCGTTTGTAACTTTGAATCAAATTATGATTAATTGTTTTTTGCTTATACTCTTTCAAATGTCTAATAACTCTCATTTCCAGTAGATTTATTAATGTGCAAACGTAGAAACGTAGACATTCATGAATTAAGCAGTGTCGGTAGGGTATAGGGGGATAATCAGATGGATTTTATATCTCATTGAATTTATTTATTTGTTTTTAACCTATCCTATTGAATACTTGTATGTTTTTTATCTATCGAATAACACATTAAAACCAATTATTATTCATTGAATTCTAACTTATTTTATCAATTGACTAACAAATTTTAACTAATTAAAATTTATTTATTCAATTTTAACTTTATGTTTTTGTTTTTTTTTATCATATTCCTATGTTTTAAATATAAGTATTTATATTTTAGCTTAATGACTGGCGTAGTTTTAACCAATTTTAACAACTTATATATAGTGTTAACTTTTATCATATTAATTTTTAAATCTTAATACTTATTTATTTATTTAATAATCGCTTTTGTTTTTCCTCAGCATTTGATATTATTGTCTCCATATTTTCAAGTTAGGAGATTCGGTATATGCTGGTGATATTGTTTTTTTAATGGGTCCTCTATGAAGGTGAATTGGTTCCGATGTCTGGTAATAAATTGATGAGAAAAGAGACATGAGTTCTGACCTGCAAAAGTCCGGGAAAATTGAAATCGGACAAAAAGTATGGGTCCCAAGATCGGGAGACCCTTTTCAGGAAGCAAAGGTTGTCTCCATGATGTCTGTAGATGCCACTGGAGATGGCGAAAAAAAGTAAGTCAGGGTCGAGCGGCAGGATGAGAACGGCGTAGTGTTGGGAAAGGCGTTATCAATGGATGATTTCTTCCCAAGATTTCCTGCGTTTCCACGGACAAATGACGAGACGGAAATAGAACAGGACAAAGAAGATCCTCCCCCACAGAAAATTGATAAAGTTTGTCAAATCTGTGGGCTAGCTTTTAAGGGTGATATAGGTCTTGGGACCCATATAGAAAAAAAGCATCTCAGGATGACAAACAAAAAAAAAAAAAAAGGGGGGGCTTACTTAATACTACAAGAGATCGGAAATCGGAGAGCGGGAGAAAGAGCATATCAAATTAGAAATAAGTAAATAGTTGGTTGTCTTTCAGGATATTATGAAAGGAAAATAATTCAACTCTGCGGATTTTGACAAAGCAATAGGCGGTTGTTTGAATTTTCTTAAAAATATTAACGCTGTAATGCCGGGCCCACCGCACCCTGTCATTAAATTCTACAAAATGAGAAGAAGGAATAAAACCAAAATGGCCGATAAGGGTGTGGGGAAGGTATCGAATTTGCAGAAAGCTAATAAGGCAGATAGGAACCGTTGTCAGGAGCAGTACCACTATGAGTTAGCTCAATATAATTATTACAATCGAAGAAAAAAAGACAGACCACATCAAAACAAGCGGAGCTAAGCATTTGGATGTTGAAAAAAAAGATCACTCGGTGGAAAACCTCCAGTAGAAAGTCAAAGCAAGAAGAGGTGATCCTCAGCCGTCTCCGCATTGGGCACCGTGAATTTTCACGCGTCTACCTGGTCTAGAACCACCAACGTGCGTTGACTGCCAAATAAGAAGAACGGTGAAACACGTGCTGTTGGAGTGCCCCCTCTTCGCTATTCTGAGGAAACAACTGATGATAGAAACAAGCCTGGATAAGATCCTTCAAGACAAAGAAAATGAAGTAGAGAAACTGATGTTTTTTTTTAAAGAATACTATAACAGAATATAGTGAATGTTATTTGATCTATCTATGACCCTTGGGGGTAGAGGTGGAATGAATAAATTTACCAAAGATTACAAACTTTTTGAGTTATTGGAAAAATAAATTTGGAAGATTATTGATTGACCGTGTGTATAGATGAATGGAATATGGTCCGGGTGCTGTCAAAGAAACTCAAATAGTAAATTATTATACTATTTTTATTGAGCCAACGTTTCGCCTCACTTTGCAGGGCTAAAAAAGATATAAACACTTGACATAGTTACAAAAAAAAGAAAGAAAAAAAAAACCTAAGTGGAAAATAACAGGGGTATACAATGAAAAGTAAATATAATAAGAAATAGAGAATAAGAATGTAAAAAGAAATAGTATAATCATTTACTATTTGAGTTCCTTTGACCGCACCCGTACCATATTCCATTCAAAAATAAATTTACTTTTCATGATACTTTTTTGGGGGACGTACTAAACATGAAATGGTAAAATGCTTTTAGTTTAAGAAAAAAAAAATTCTTTTTCATATAATGTAATTCCGGTTTCATCAAAAAGTTTGGAGCTGTTTTTGTGCAACAATCTATCGGAAAACAGTTTTTTTTTTTGGATATTGCCACACGAAGTTTTATTTAGTACACAAACATCGGGGGCCGAAACAAGGTTTTGATTAGGATTTTTAAATAGCTATCATTTTATTCCATATTTGTATTTAATCTAAAAATTAAAAATTAAATTATTAAAATAGAGCAAATATACATGCAATACTGGTTTGAAGTATTGGTAAAAATGCGTGCTCCACGGTGCATAAGAAGCACTTAACTATCATATAACCAATATGGCAGAAAGCGATACAAATTTATGAAACTTTTAATGAATCATCTTAGGAAATGATCCTTATTTTAATAACTAAAATGTCCTCAGTTTAATATCTAAAATGGCCAACAGATTGTTTATTAGTTTTTGTTTCAAATTAAAAGCTTATTTTTCATAGTTGAAGTTAATTTTAGAAAAAAACAGTCTACAATCCGATGTTCAGCAATGATAAACTCATTTGTTGATAAAAATGTCATTCAGTTAATTTTTTATTTATTCAATATTTAATTTTTTTTTATTGTGAATCCTAAAATAAAGGCTAAATATATGGAACTTTAGAAAGTTTTAAAACCCCGTAGAAGTTACTGAAATTGGTTCATTAATTTGTTTTGTAATTATTTTGGCATTTAAAAAATGTATCTTTGATATTATTCGTAAATCAAAAAAAGTGAGCTTATAGGCACTTGACCACAAGCAAATAAAACATGCCTGTCCAAACAGATTCATTTTCTATAGCATAGGATTATTGTAAAGAGAAAAATATGAAATAACAATTAAAGCAGCGAGACTAGTCATTCCGAGGTCCATGACAAGAGGCTTATCCCCACCACTCTTGCCGTTGTTTCTCCAAGACATCCAACTATTATCTGCATGATCTATGAATTTCCATGCATTTTTGATATATTTTTCACAAATTCCAAAGTGGAATATCGGTAAAACTCCTAATTGAGAATACAACATTTTTAAAAATTAAAATAAACAGGTATATTTTTTTCTTTAGGTAAAATTTGATTTCCTAGTAAAAATCTTTCTCTGCTAAATTTAGCATAATTCGCCATTTAAAAAAAATTATTTTCCTCATATTCAGAGAAAAAAAAATATGGAAGTAAGTATTGTATCGACAAATTCTTCATTCTGAACATTGACCTTAACAATCAAAATGATTATAAGCATATTTAATTTATTTGTTGACAAGACTATCAAACGATGAGAAACTTTTTTTTTTTTTTTTACATCGGCAAACTTAGTTTTACCGAAAATTCTTACAACTCAGAGGAAGCAAGCAGTGAATCCAAGCAACCTGTGGAAATGTTCTGAACAAATAAAACTGCAAGACCATATGATAAAATAAAAATATGATTAATTGTTATCTGAGTAGGTGATATTTCGATTTAGCTAAAATTTCCATACCGTCACTACATCAGCATGAGATCTGATCCTAACACTTTCCGTTTCTAGTTATTTCAATAATTACTTCCGCTTGACGATAGGACACTTCATACTGTACTGTTTTGTTTTTTTTTTTGTTTTTTTTTTCAATTTGTTTCTCCCTTTCTTACACTGAGCATTTATTACTAAATACTGGATGGTCACCGATGAAGTTGGGAAAATTATTATAAGTATCAGTACTGTGTGAATTTTTTTTTTACCAGAGTTGGTTATTTGGCAATGTTTACTAGTGTGTATACTTACGACATGAAAAAAAAATAAGAAGAATTGAACAGAAAATCTAAGATTACTTTTTTGGGTAGATCAAACTTCTCGAATATCAAAATCAGTAAAGGTGTAGTTTTCTTTTCATGATTATATATTTTATTAGTAAAGCAAAACTCTGATTTCTCGTTCACTCCCAGTTCCATCTCGTCTAACTGTTCCGACCAAATCCTCCTCCCAACTACCATTAATAACCGATACAGCTCCTCATACTCCATGTCCGCATATACCACAAAGAGCCCAGCCCCCACTCAGCACTCCTAGTCACACAAGCTATCCATCACAATCTGATCCATATCTTCATTACAAAAATTCAAATAATATAACCTCTATCCTTACATCCTTCCTGAAAAATCTTTAAGAGACCATCAAACCCCTGATTAACCTTCTCACACAAATCCTACCCGAAATACCGTTAAATTTCCCACGATGAGCACTAGGCACCTAGCTGTTTTGTTATGGCATTATAATGGAATGCCAATGGTCTACGAAATCACCGTGACGAACTCGATTTATTTATACATGATACAAAATTCTGATCCATTGACATTGCCCTACTGACTGAAACTCATTTCACTCAAAGGACACACTTTCACATAGTTGACTACATCACTTACAGATCAGACCACCCAGACAATACTTTCCATGCTGGGAATGCTTATCCACGAATCTTACATCCTTATCCACAAATCCTTATTCCTTCCAATCTAACTGACGCAATCCAATCAACCTCGGTAATCATTTCGATTCTCCCTTTCCATATTATATATTCAGCTGTATACAGTTCTCCTGGTAATAACCTTCTTGTTTCCTTATTCCGAAAACTCGGACAGCGCTTCATTGCTGGAGGAGACTTTGTAGTCTGATGCCTACTAAACACCAACGATGGGGACGCCGGACCTTCAATACTTAAGCTATCCTACTTATTGGTCTACATCCCTAAAAAAAAAAAAAAACGACCGGCATCCTTGACATATTTATAACCTACCAGATTTCCTCCTCCCAAGTTATTGTTGAATCCCTGGACAAACTTTCAACAGATCGTGGCGCAGTTCTGCTTTTTTTTTTACATTCGTGTTTCATATCTAAGCCCTCCGCTCCTACATTGATTATAGGAAGAGTCGACTGTGACGAATTTAGTTGCCACTTAGAAAAAAAATAAGACTTTAAAATTGAACTAAAGGCAAGACATCGACGAAGCTACAGAAAAACTCATAGAATCAATAACAACAAGTATGAAGTGTAGATAGTTGACCGTAGATTACTGATTGGAGAAGATGGCCGGGGGGTGCGGTCAGCAAAGAAACAACATAAATAAACAAAAAATATTTATTTATGCCGACGTTACGACCTGAGTTTCAGGTCTTCATCAGGGCTATAGAACAAAAGAGATAACAACAACATTTAGAGAAATATAAAATTAAAAGGAAATAGTATACAAAACAAGTTAGGAATTATACAAAAAACTGAATTGAAAAATAAATAATAAAAAAATGGTAATTGATAATTGAACAATACAAAAACTTAATTGTTTGATAATAATGGAATCAAAAGGTAGCTGATTGAAAAATGTGAAAAATGAAGTATAATATTACGTAGGTGAGAAGATATCTTTAATATAAGATATGTAAGTAGTGTCTAAAAGACAGAAAAAAAAAATTGAATCTACAAATTGAACAATATGACAGAAATATAGTGCGTGAGTGACTTATATTTGAATTACAGTGTGAGTATTAACTTATATACCTATACATATAAC
>NW_027104741.1:78242-78406 GCF_000696795.3 Halyomorpha halys
TCAGCCATTTCTGGAACAAATCTCCGGTAATAATTTAATGTTCCCAGCAACCTCCGAACTCCCTTCACATCCCTAGGCACTGTCATCTTGAGTATAGCTGCGACTTTATATGCGTCGGGTTTAACTCCTTCCCTGGAAATCGTGTGGCCCAAAAAATTTATTTG
>NW_027104742.1:0-349 GCF_000696795.3 Halyomorpha halys
AAGATATTAAATCAAGATTGCATTATATTGTATACCTATGAATGTATGTAATTGATTGTTTGAAGTGTTTATTTTCAGTTCACACGATTATGTTGAAAATTAAATTCGAAATATGAGATTTTAATATTATTATTAAATATTAATAAACTAAATAATTTAATTTCTATCCATTTCAGTCCGACGTTTCGGCCAATCCGGCCATCCTCAGGGACAATCTTAATACAGTTTTGGAATTATATAATTTAAAAACTCTAACTCCATGGAGGCTATTCTGCCCAGGTCAAAACAATAATTTCTAATTAGTCAATATTCACTTAAAACCAAAATTAAAATCATTTATCACAGTCAC
>NW_027104742.1:1903-2350 GCF_000696795.3 Halyomorpha halys
TGGATATGTGAGTTAAAAAATTATTAATTAACCTTGTAATTTGAAAACATAACAGGGCGTTCTAAGGTTTTTTTTTCCCGATTTTTCCCGTCTCTATTTTTCTCACTTAGTTATTCATCACTTTCTCACTATCTGTTTCTTAGATTATTTAAATTAAACCACAATGGTTACTATTCATCTCTCTTCTCTCAGTATGCTGGTGTAGCTCAAGGTAGTATCCTCAGTCCCATCCTCTAAACATCTGACATCCCAACCAATCCTAACACTATCCTCACCACTTATGCTGATGACACATGTGTGCTCACAGTTAATAATAACCCATTAATTGCATCCCAAACTCTCCAATCCCATTTCATTTGGAATCCCATAAGCTTTGGGGCTCCACTAAACCTTCGAATTCCTCTCGTATCCAATCCTTACAATCCAAAATCCTTGGTAAAATCCTCA
>NW_027104742.1:3100-3871 GCF_000696795.3 Halyomorpha halys
TGCCATCTTCTTTTCAGGCGCCTCGGAGGATTGCCAGGAATGGAAGAGGAAGCAAGGTTAGAAACAAATGGGTTTGGGTGGTTAGGGAGTTTATTATAGAAGGAATAATATCGGGTTCGGGCTAAATCGGTTACATAAGGAACATTTAGGTCTTTATGAATGGTTTTATTAGTAACAAAATAAGGAGCATTGAGGATTTTACTCAGGATTTTGGATTGCAAGGATTGAATACGAGAGGATTTCGAAGGTTTAGTGAAGCCCCAAAACTCAACTCCAAATGTCCAGATGGGCCTTATTATTGTAGATCAGTCTTTTGTAATAAATTGGAAGCTTACACCGTTTATCTAGTAAGTGCTGTAATAGTCGGAATTTGCGTGCAGTATCCTGTTTTTTCAGTCTTGTGCGAGGATTCCAGGTTAAAAAAAAAAAGACTGGCGTCGGTTACTTAGTAACCGTTCCACTTAAATATTACAATATAAAATATGGTGTATTGGCTGCCACGCCTACGAAAGGAAGGGCACTCCCTCTGTTATATTTATTAAGGACATAAGCATATCAAGTTTCAACATTATTAATGGATTAACTACACTTGTTAACACGAAGTTTAATGATGTATTTGTACATATTTTGTAAATAATATTATTATTTAATTTAATTGTATTTATTTTAATTTGAATTGTTTTCTTTAAAATTTTTATTTTTTTGAAAGAGCTATATATATTTTATATTGTGATATTTAAGTGGAACGGTAACTAAGTAACCGACGCCAGC
>NW_027104742.1:6216-7192 GCF_000696795.3 Halyomorpha halys
TTCATTCGGAGCTCTATATCTTAAAAACTACCAACAACACTAGAAAATATAAGAGAACATTATTTAAAGAAGAGTAAATTTGCTGAAATATTAGCTCTAAAAAAGCTATTTACGTCCAATAGTTCTCGAGATATAGCTTTTTAAAAAGCATAATTTCTTAAAAATCTACATGAAGATTAGTAGTTAGTTAATTTATTTTGAGAAATCTGTATCTCAGGAACTCTATGACGTATAGATGTCTATTAGCACTCAAATTAAAGATAGTTTAATGAACTATAAAGTAGTTTATGACCTTTACCTTCGTAGGAATAGTAGTTTTCATGATATTTGATAAGATAAATTGATTTATAGTTGTTCGGACAATACGTTTGGTGTATGAAAAACTTTATTTCAGAAACCATTGGACGTACAGATGTCTGCCAGCGCTCAAATTAAAGCTAGTTAAATTTACAACAAAATAGTTAATATGTCTATCTTTGTAGGAGTAGTAGTTTTTATGATATTTGATAAAATAAACTCACAAATTTTTTTATCACCTTGAAACAGCCGCCATTTTTTATTCCCCTTACCTGTTTTCATTAAAGTAATCAAAAATTGGGGTGAGATGACGGCCATTTTTCTCCTCTTGGGCTCTTGTACTATTAGAAGTAGATAGACCCTCTCGCTATGGTATGCTAGGTTGTAATTGTAGCAACATTGTAACGTAATAACATAATATTATGTTTACCAATTTAATAGGCTAAGAGAATGAGGTGGCATGCAGGGATTCTAAATTATACAGTGAAGTATGGTTTGCATTAGGTTATATTTACAACTATTCACAATTTATGTATAATAATATACAAGAACATGGTAGATTTACTGACTTAAAGTTTATTTAAATGCTATGAATTGAGAATACCAGCTAAGCTCTTTTATAATCATGTTGACTCTAAGTTTAATCAATTTTGTCATTCAAAGTACAACCTTAGGATTT
>NW_027104742.1:9711-10873 GCF_000696795.3 Halyomorpha halys
ATAAATTAAAAAATAAGATACATGAATATAAATGAAAAATGAAGGATAGTAAATATAAAAATAATTAAATAAGCGGTGAGAATTTAGAGAAACAAGAAGAAAATATATGACAAGAAAGGGGGCTTCTGAAATGCAGAACAAAGAGAAAAGAAGTATTCTTATGTTCAAAATGTGTCGGCATGTAAGGGTGATGCAGTCTTTATCAACTTTATGATTGATGGAGTTCTCCGTTAAATTTATGTAAATGGACTCCGAGATAAGCCGTTTTGTATGGTTGGGGACAGTGAATGGCAAGAATGGAAATTGTCGAAATTAAAAGTATAATTCAAGTTTAACGTGTGTTCTGATAATTTAGATGCAAGTGGATTACAGGAGTTGATGGAAGTTTTGTGCTGGGAAATGCGGTTCTTAAGTTGGTTTTTAGTTTCGCCGATATAGAAGGAATTGCAATATGAGGTTGAACAAGGTATCTGGTAAACTACATTGGAACGATGTAAGAAAGGAATAGGGTCTTTCAATTTGGAAAAAAGATAGGAAATTTTGCTGTGGGACTTCAAGCCAAGACGTAGGGTGGGAATAGTGGATCTTAAGGATTTTTGAATTTTATCAGAAAGAATGGGGATATACGGGAGGGACCTGTACTGAAAAAGGGGTGGAGTGGGTTGAGAAGAGTTGAGGACAGGAGGGATTTGAGTAACACGGTTAATGTAAGAATCGAGTAGTTTGTTAGTAATTTTCTGATAGTATTTTTTTTGATAGTATATCCATTCACTATTTGTGTTTTTTTGAACCGCTCACATCCATATTCCATTCATGATGTTCACGGTCAATCAGCAATCTTCCAGTAGCTCTTTTTAAGTTTGAGTTTGTTGTGAAACAGTTAATGGAACAGTTTTATTAATTTCAATGTTTGAATATGCAATATATTTTGTCCTCGAAATGGCTTTTCATAACACAGGAAACATTGACTGGACCACTCTCAGCCACTGTTTTAATGAATTTGTATACGTCCATAATTACGTTTTTAGTTTAAGAGTGGATAGTTTTCGCTCTATCCAGTTTACTTAGTATGGTAAACTTATAATCTTGTAATATTAATAAAAAATTGTTTTGAAAAACTGATGGAAGGAATTTCTATTTATAATGTAGCAGAAGTAGGTCG
>NW_027104743.1:0-3759 GCF_000696795.3 Halyomorpha halys
TAAACAAGCATGTTACTACTCTCAAAGTTGGACTCTCCTTGGATAAAATTTTTAGATATTAGTAGCTTAAAACTACATACTAAGTCATTTTCATTGTGTACTTGCCTGTTAAAACCTTTCAGCTGACACCCTAACACCAGGATATATAATTAATAAAATAGTTCTTTATTATTCACTATGCAAATACTTCACCTTACCATATTATTTTCTTTGTAGGCCAAAACGATTGAAAAGTGCCATTATGTTGTTTCATATTTGTTTTCCAGGTTCACATAGGATGTTGGAATACATCTGATGAAGTAATAAATTATATGAAGCATAAGAAATATCCTAGGACAACAGAAGGATTTATGCAACTCTGGACTGAATTTCATAACAAAGCACTTCAAACTTGGGATTCAACTGTTGGGCATTCCAATACCAAAATTGTACTTTGGACAAGTGATCTAACAAGACCTGAGACTATCACCAAGTCCTTAGACAAAAACAGGTATAGAAACTTTAAAAAAAAAAATTATAAAATTTATTAATGACTCTATGATGAAAACTGTTGCTCCTACCAAAATAATCATTATGAACTACTTTATGGAGCATTTAACTAGCTTCAATTTGAGTGCTAAATAAAATCGTTACAACTAATAGTTTTTGAAGCACCAAGTTTTTTCTAAATTAACGAAAAATCAATATCTTTTTAATTTAGTTATGTAAATGTCATGGAAACTGCTTCTCCTTCCAAGATAATTATTTTAAACTACGTTATGGTACATTATACTGGCTTTAATTAATAAGAGAAAAAAAAATTTGTAAGTCTAATAGTTCCTGAGATACATTTTTCCAAATAACGAAAAATGAAGATTTTGTGAATTTATTTTTCTCAGGAATCAATATAAGTTTCTCGATTCTTACCAAAATATATTCACAAATTGTTGATTTCTCATAATTTGGGGAAAAAAATGTTTGAAAAATTGTTTCTCGAAAACTATTGAGCCCAAAGAGCTCAAGTAGAGCTCAAAATTTCAAAAATTTACTCCACTTTAAAAAAAGTTACTAATAATGTTTTGAACACTAAATGAAAAATGAGCCGATTTTTTTCAATTTAATTGCCTCACTTATTTATCTAAATTATATTTTTAAAAAACTGTATTGGCATTTAAATTACTTAAATCCAAACTTTTTAGAATCAATTTAGAAAATGTCAAATATTGAATAAAGTTTCCTTTTAATGTGTTGTATATCTTTCTCTTTGAATTCAAAAATTTACTACCTAGGAGGTAGCTTAGACATGTATAAAAAATTTAACAGAGTAGAGTATAAAGGTTTACCCCATAAATTTAAAATATTGTTTCTAATAACATTATTCAATTTTACTATCGTATCTAAAAGACGTGTTTTAAGAGGAAAATAGGTCCCCAGTTTCCTTGAAAATAAAACAATCGCTGTCTTGGGCCTTATATTTCTTAACATCAACTGTTTAATTGTCCTATTACATCCAGAAAACCTATCAGCTAAATCTGTAAATGATTTTTGTAACCACTTTAGCCATATTGCATTGAGCTTGAACGACAGAATTAAACTCCAACGAAAGATTGAAAGATATAATTATCAGGTGCCACCTTTTATGTTTCTGATAATTTTCTAATAATAGTAAAATTACAATCAACTTTCATAGACTAATCTTATTCTAATTCACTACTAACCTTGGTTTGCCAAAAATCTTGTTTAGCCTATGGGAGTCCTTTTTTTAATCCAATCAAATTTTATGGTTTTAGTGTTCCATGATGCAGAATTCAATGCATTATACATCATATTGGTTTTATTATGATCATATTAACTGTTTTTTATTTATTTCTAAAAATTGGGTCAACATTTTTTTCATCTCTCCTACCCTATACTGAAGCATTTACAGATCACATTCATTGGGAATTCATTATTCTGCATCAATCTTCTTAAAATACAGCAAAGTTTGGTCTATTATTTTTGGGACCAATCTATTAGAAACAGTTATTTTCTGTTTACAGATAAAAAGAAGTATCTGTTTATTTTCAGGTATATAATTGAAGCTTGGACTAGTCAGCTGGATAGTATTCCTAGAGAACTTATAGCTTTAGGTTATGGTTTGATTTATGCTACAACAGATGTTTGGTATTTAGACCATGGTTTTTGGGGAAATACATTGTATCATAACTGGAAAAAAGTTTATGATTACAGGATTCCTGAATATCCTAAAGGTAAATGTTATCCTTATTACTTGAATATCTATCTCAGCTAAAAAATCTTTATCTGACTAATAAATTATTTGTGCAATGTTTTCACCTGCTATTAATTTAGTTTTAGGAGGAGAAGTTTCCCTTTGGAGTGAGTATGCTGACTCTTACAATATGGATTCCCGGATATGGCCAAGAGCATCGGCTCTGGCTGAAAGGTTATGGTCCTCTCCAATGACTGATTCGAGCATGGCCACGTATCGCCTGCTTGAGATGAGGGAAAGGATGATTAGAAGGGGAATTGCAGTTGACCAAATCACACCACAGTGGTGCTATCTCAATGAAGGAATGTGTTAGTCTGTGATATATAACAAAGTTTCTGTTAAAGCGTAAATAAGTCGATAAAAGTATTTGAAGGATAATTAGTGATAAGGGTAATTGACAATAATAATTACTAAACCATGATTGGTCATAAAAATACATTGGACCAAATTATTGTTACAAAAGTAAACCAACTTCATGTGCATCATGTCCTCTGATGAATTTATTGTACTGGCCCATATCTTGGAGAGTAATTTATAAACACTTCTAGTTTCTTTTATTATTAACAAAATAGGACAAATGATTGGCTGAACCTGATTATATTAAATTATAAAAACAAATTATTCAGTTTATAAGTGCTTAGTCTGGGTTGGTTTCTTATTTGATTGTAACAGACTGGTCAACTTAAGTGTTGATATCCAAAAGTATTTTTATTGTATGATGCAGAGGAATAACTGACAAAATTAAGGAGATATAAATTTACTTTTAATTTTTTTATAAGATAAAATAATAGTAGGGAATCAAAACAGACAATATCCTGCTGAATCCTGTTCCTATTTCATCTAGAAAACAATGGTAAAAATCAGCTCACATTATTAAATCATAAATGTTATAGTCTTTATACGAAAAAACTTTGCATGTGAGTCTGTAGTCATGAAGACTTAATTTTAAATGAATGTGATTTCTATAGCAAGTCAAAAGTATTTTTTTAAATATTGTTTATAGTATTCCTAAGTACCTACTTAATTGTAGATAATTTTTTTCTAATTGCATATATATTATCATCAACTACTATGTAGTTGATGCCTTGAATGATGATTTTTTAATATAATTTTTTATATAAAAATCATGTTGAACATAAAATAAAGTTATTTATGTAATTAAATAAATGTATAAAGTTTCTTTTGTGTTTAAATTTACCCTTTTTTTTTTTTTTTTTACAATTTAACAAAGTTTTCAAAATATTTAAGTTGTCTGAGAGAACATACAGAAAATTCTATAAGGACACAAATGCATGGGTGGATCCAGAAATTGCTTTAAGGAGGAGAAAAAAAAAAAAAAATTACCCGTTTCAATTTTACAATAAGCAAAAATAAAAATATAAAGGATATAACATAAAATAATTACAGAAATTAAAATTCTCTTTCTCTTTAGGGTAATAAATACTTCAGGATCTGTTGATGCTGAAATATTAGTGTTAGGATGGATTAAAATGAAGATACTTATATTTATA
>NW_027104744.1:0-885 GCF_000696795.3 Halyomorpha halys
CCGACTCTTGTACTGAGAGGATGTACAAAACGAACGCCATAAAATTTTGAGTAGACAGGACCATTGAAATTAAGCATAAAATACAAAAGAAATGCAGTGAAATTTGTACATTTAATTACAATATGATTTTTTTCAAAGTTTTTTTTTTAGTAATTTTTTTATTGTTATTTACAACTTTATAAAAATATATACATCAAGTAAATTTAATGTTAGTAATACAACAGCATGATAGAGAAATGTGGAGAATCCAACTATTATTAGAACAATAATATTTTTTGAGGACATCTCGAGGCCTTCTTCTTTTCAGAGGCCTAGGATGTTTTTCAGGTAATGAAGGAGAAGCCAGGTTAGAAACGAGTGAGTTTGGGTGGTTGGGAAGTTTATTATGGAAGGGTCGGTATCTGGTTCTGGCCAAATCGGCAGCATAAGGGACATTAAGGTCGTAATGGATGGTTTCGTCGCTTCCAGAATTTCAAGAAGGATTTTGGACTGTAAGGATTGGATTCGGGACGAATTCGAAGGTTTAGTGGCGCCCGAAAGCTCAACTCCGTATGTCCATATAGGCCTTATAATAGTCATGTAGATCAGTCTTTTGTAATGGATTGGAAGTTTCGACCTTTTGTCTAGTAAATGTTGTAATAGTCGGAATCGAGGAGTAGTGTCCTGTCTTTTCAGTCTTGCATGAGGATTCCATGTCAGTCGTTTGTTCAGATGTAGTCCTAGGTAACGGATCTGCTCAACTGGAATAAGTGGGGTATTATTAAAGGATACTGTGGGGCAAGAGGTCATGGGTTTACGACGAAAGGTAAAGATATTTAAATTTAAATTGCAAATGTAGGTAAAAATGAATAGGTAATTTTTTTGTTTGTTTTTGTTTCGATATTT
>NW_027104744.1:4948-5459 GCF_000696795.3 Halyomorpha halys
ATGCAATGAATTCCTCAACTATTGATTTTCCATAAAATGTTGCATTTAAATAAACTGCATTTCGGGGACAATTGGACAATAAGGGCTCATATTTTAGCAACTCTACTTTAAATGATGATCTTTTAGGTTTTCTAGTGTTATAGGTAGTTTGAACAATATGGAGTTCCGAATAAAAAATTATTTTTTTTAACGTTTTGAAACCACTGCCATTTTCTATTCCCCTAACTATACTTAGCAGACTCATCAATTTCGACAAGTAATTATACATAGTTCCCATTAAAGTGATCAAAAATTAGGTTGAAATAACTGACTTTTTTCTTTTTTCTCCTGACTTTAGGGCTCTTAGAAACCAGTAAAATGTTTCTATCTCAGGAACTACAGATGATAATTCTTAAGAGTATAGTTTACCCTCGTGAAGATAAATGAGTAGACAGTATTCATGACAGTACTAGGCAAATTGGAATGAGTTCGTTTAACCCCTTCTGTCCAGGTTGTTCATCTTCCGTCTTGG
>NW_027104744.1:5509-6033 GCF_000696795.3 Halyomorpha halys
TTAGAAACCAGTAAAATGTTTCTATCTCAGGAACTACAGATGATAATTCTTAAGAGTATAGTTTACCCTCGTGAAGATAAATGAGTAGACAGTATTCATGACAGTACTAGGCAAATTGGAATGAGTTCGTTTAACCCCTTCTGTCCAGGTTGTTCATCTTCCGTCTTGGGAGTCCCAGGAGGGACGCCGCGGGTTCCCATCTCGTTCCGCCAACGGCTACGATCAAGACCATCTTCCCCCTAAGGTCTTTCATTCGCTTCCAGTCCTCGGAGAATAGAGTTCTCCGGACCTTGACACCCTCTCAGCTCCAGAATATTGCATACCGACCTGTCTCTAGTTACACCTTACGTTACCTTGACCTTTACGTTACTTTTCGGACAATACCATAGTACAACATGGAAGTTTAAACAAAAAACTCCAAAGAACGAAAACAAAAAAATGTATGAGTTCTCAATTATTTGTTACGTCCATTACACGTACCATCAATTAAATAATCATGAGAGATAGTTGACCGTGGATGACTT
>NW_027104745.1:0-385 GCF_000696795.3 Halyomorpha halys
GGGTGATCGTTTTGAGGGTATAATTTCGAAATATAGTTAATCGCCAGTTTTTCCCTTCTGAATAAAAGAGGAGGTAGTCCAGCTTCAGAACACAGACTAAGAATGGGGCTAGTTCGAAAAGCGCCGGTTGCGATATGAATCCCTGTATGATGAACCGCATCTAGTCTGGCAAGGATTCGGTGTCTGGCAGAACCGTAAATGAAACATCCATAGTCCATCTTCGAGCATATCAGAGTCTGGTATAGTTTGATAAGTGTGTGTCAGTCTGAACCCCTAGAGATGCCGCTAAGAAGTCTAACCTTTATACCCAAGTAAAAGTGTGAACTTTCTTTTGACCCCTGGACACTTTATAATAATACCAGGATGTGAGGCAGCAGATATAGCT
>NW_027104745.1:5450-6232 GCF_000696795.3 Halyomorpha halys
ATTTTAGTTCCGATATAATATCGGTATCGATATTGCTATCCGATATCGATATCGATATCAATATCGATATTTTTCTTTCGATATCCCATCCCTAGGCTGAAGTAGCCGAACGTCAGTCCAATAGTCAGTAGTGGGAATATTATATTTTTATTTTAATCATAATAAACACTTTAACATAGAAGAATGATTGCTTTATGAGACTCTATATTTGTTTTAACTCTCTAGTACTTTGTAGTTAATGCCATTAATGAGAGAAATTTACTTTTTTAAGTAAAAATGGTTGATTACTTCAATGTGCACCTTGAAATGTGTCAATGACAACAAAACGTGGCGTATTTTAGGAAAAAAACAATTAATTAGAAAGATATTTTCTCTAAATCCAACAAGATATTTATAATAATCTTCCACTCATAGAACCTAAGTCATGAAGGACATAATATAAAATTACATTAAAAATATAAATTTTCTCTACCTTCAGGAGGAACCCTATTTCACCCGTGATAACACACAGTGATGAATCATATCATCTCAATCTTAAAATCGAGATAGCTCCCCTTACCAAATCCATGAAACAAGAAAAACATTTTGAGTGTTGTGAGCAGGATTTGTATATATGTTAAGGTAGCAGCTGTTAGTCCGTTAGGTCAAGGAAAACTTTTAAAATCATTTTTCGGAGTAATTTGGATACAGACTCATAATTGGAAAGATTTTTTTAATTTCAAATTCATATGAATTGTATTTGCGTAGAAGTTCATAGATAGTGTGTATTGTCGTAGTCGTTT
>NW_027104746.1:0-321 GCF_000696795.3 Halyomorpha halys
TTATCTCCATGGGTTCAGGCTGATTCTGCTCTTTCCGGCGATACATGTAGGGAACTGTCGGGCTATATGTCCCTCTGCCCCACATTCAAAACATCCCATGCGCGGGCAATGTGCCACTAGATGCCCAAATTTCCCGCAACCATGACACTTGCGGTACTCCCGACGACCATTGTTTCTGGGTCTCGCCTGGGACGCTCTATTTTCCTGGTTAACATTTCTCTCCCTCCTAGCATCTCTGTGCTCTCTCTTTCTCCAAGGGTTAGGATTGTTTCTCGGCCTTTGATATTCTATCCGGGTCCACCCCGTCTCTTCTACTTCCAT
>NW_027104746.1:6482-25842 GCF_000696795.3 Halyomorpha halys
TAGATCCTCCGACATGTTCGCTTCTAGTCGCCCCATCAGGCGATCGCACCCTTTTAAAAAATGATTTAATTCCCCGGTCTCTCCGGTGAATTTTTCTAGGTCCGATACCGCCTTTCTCAGGTCCTGGGCAGTTGCCGTATGGACCTTGATGCATTCTAGAGTCGTGGCATGAAATTGCGCTAAAGAGACTTGTGGTAATGGTTGAATCACCTGCGGAGGTGGGTTGGCAGCTGCTTGAGGTTGGTTGTTTTGGTTCATATTCTCTAGGTTCAGAACTGCTTTTCTCACTAATCCGTTACTGGTCATAATTCAAAGAGAACAATGAAAAAAAATTGTTTTCTTTTAGACTGAAAATTAATCCGGTATCTAAAGTTCCCGGGTCTCGGCACCATTTAAGTATCAGCGAAAGCCAAATGTCAAAAAAAAAAGAAGGAATAAGATGTAACACTTGTGAACTGCTGTAACATACTAGATTTCTTGTGTTCGCTACATCTCTTATATACATTCGATCAGCTGATCTCCTAAGTCATCTAACATCGAAGTAACAGCTGACTCAGACCGTATATAACCATACTTGTGTATATATATGTATATATACGAGCACTTGGACTGAAAGACTTTAAAAAAAAGGAACAGAATTATAATGTACGCTTACTAGAATGATACAGCCTTTATTCTCTCTGCAATGCTCTTATATGCATTATCAGTTCTTATTTACATAGTGAGTTAGAATTAAGGTTGTATTGAGGCATTGTCCGACTATAACTCCCCCCCTGCCTAAAAAGATAAAAACACAAAAATAAAGAAACTCTAACCTATGTACAGGAAATAAAAGAAAAAAGTAAACTAAAAGATACACTTTTCATAACCTGAAATTAGCACACTCGCTGTACAAAGAAAATAAAATTATCGCTCACTCCTGTTCTCCTCACTAAACTTAATAAAACATTTCTACATATGTAAATCTTTACAACTGTATATATCAACGTTATGTACAATAGACATTTTGACAATACTTGCTAGAAAAAGACAAAAACCTGAAAAGAAAAAAAAATACAAGACAAAGAAAAAATGCAGAGATGAGAAAACTCCAGATTTCAGTGATTGTCTGACACGGGAAACTTGAGTTGTTCTACATGAACCGTTCGTCGTTTCTTGGGTTATTTAACACTCTTTATAGTTACAATATTATGCTCTCTAATTGTAATCACCCTAAATGGTCCCTCATATCTTTGAGGCTCCTTACCCCTGTTGGAGCTCACTCTACGGTACACAATGGTCCCGTTGTCAATTTTCCCCACAATGTCCCGTAAGCCCGTGTTATAGTGCGCCTCGCGTTTGGGCTTTTCCTTTTCTATCTTCTCCCTGACCTTGCCCCACGTTTTTTGGAGAGCCAACCCATTTCCGATAATTTCCTCCCTGTCAACCGCTGTGTTCTATAATCTCGCGTGCACCCTCAAAGACCAAAAAGAATTTCGACGTCAGAGAAAGCCTAACCGTGTGAACGGAGTGGTTGTTGGCCGCTATTGCTCTCACTATAGCTGCATCTGGTTCTAGGCTCTTTTGCAGTTGGTAAACCCTCAGGTGATCGCTTAGAGTACTGTGGAGTCGCTCTTTACCCCCTACTTTTGGATGACCTTGGGTGTTTCAATTCCATTTAACATCAAGGGCCTTCATTTATTCCTTAACGTTGGCATTATCAAACTCCCGGCATGCGTCCGACGAGATCCGTTCTGGGATTCCGTAAAACTGGAACCATACACGCAGAGCTCCCAGCACTGCCTCCGCTGATTTCTCTTGAATCAGGTGTGCCATAGTCGCTTTACTGAAAAGATCCAACACCGTAACCCACTTATAGCATCTTCAGGTGAAGGTGTCGATCTGCAAGTCTGCGAGTGGTGTGTATGCGGTGGGCGTTTCCTCTTGCGTTGCCTTGGGTGGGTGTCTATCATACTTGGTGTTCAGGCATACGTGGCATTTCCCAATGGTTTCTGGAATAGTTTTCCGCATCCCCACCAGAAGTACATTCAACGAAGAGCTTGGTAGGTCTCGTTTAGGCCGCGGTGATTGGTCTCCCGCTGATGGTACGCCACGGTGACCTCCTTATGTTGCTCCTCATCTTGGAGGCTTTCCACCATCGTCGTACAACGAATTAAGGTTCGGTCCATGCCTATTTGTTCCCTTCTCCAGAGTTTCTGGTCTTCCAGATGATTTGGTGTGCTTTGTCGGTTATTATTTTATCAATCTGCTCCATTTCTGTCGGTCTTCCCTCGGTCGAACTTTCATCTCCAGATGGTGTTTTGTGGTCGCACCCCGGTTTACTTTGCGTTTCCTCCTCTTCTGGCATCCATTCTCTCAAAAACTGGCGTACGTTTCCAGACGTGTGTGGTTGTTCCCCTTCTATTGCATTTATAGTGATTGCCCGAGACAGGCTATCGGGTATCATTGTATCACATTCTCCTTTCCTGGCTTGTACTGGATTTCAATGTTGTATTGGCTGAGGAGCTCCTTCCAGTGGGTCACTCTAGCCGAGGATTCCTTTAACCTTCCAACCCACTGATGTGGCCTATGGTCGGTATGCACCCGAAACCTTCTCCTAAAGACGTAGGGGCGAAAGTGTTCTACAGCACAAACGATTCTTAATATTTCTCTCTCTAGAGCACTATATCTCGTTTCTGCGTCGGTCAGTCATCGGCTAGCGTATGCCACCGGGCTTTCTCCACCCTCACCCTCCTGTGTCCGTAGTGATGGTAAAAGGGTGCTTAAGATCTCCATGTCTTGCCATGGTGTATTATTGATTTCGGTGTCGTTATTTAACTTTTGTAGTTTATAATAATTCCAAATTTGAGGATTTAATTATAATGTTGTACCTATTTTTTCATTTCATTTTGTTATTTTAATAAATTGTATTATAATAACAATGTCGTATTATTTCATATCTATCGTTAAAAATTAAAACACTAGTTTTAAACGCGGCGCGCGAACGTATTTGCACATTAAAAGTTTGGCCTACATGTCTAAGGTTGCCTATACCTAGCTTAGGCTAAATTAAGTTAACCAGTTTTTACATAAATATAATACAAAATGTATGAAATAATAAACAATTTAAAACTTCAATATATTTTTTAATATTTTTAACAAAATGAAGTTAACTGGCATTTATCACATTTCAGATCCCACTGTCATCCCAATTCCAGCAATATGCTATCCACGTCCAAAAGTTGTGAATCTAAAGGAGGAAGGCGGGGCAAAAGAAGATTTATCAATCAAGTATTATCCAAGCTGTACTGTGGTAGACCGTTGTGGTGGCTGTTGCCCTTCAGAAGAATTTGTTTCATGCCAACCAACAAGAATAGAAATTTTAAATATGCGGGTAATATAGTGCTTATTATTTGATAACATATTTATTATTATTAATTAAGCTTCTCGTTATTTATGTATGCTTAACTTAAATATTATACTACCATAACGTTTATTTCTAGCCTGTCTGATTTCTTAATAAAATTTAATTCTTTTATCGTAAGTGTATATTGTAAGAATAGATTGAACAATGGAAATATTAAAGAAAGAAATAAAATGTGTTCAAGTACCAAAGTCTTTACTTTTATTTAGAATAAATAAAATATCACATGGATATAATTACCCTTATAAGAAGTATAAGTATAAGTTATATGAAGTAATAAGGAAGGACATATAAATGACTAGTTTGATTATGTTTCTTTTTCCTTTTTTTTATTGAAATACCAGGACGTAAATATTTTGTCATCTGGGACACTCACATAAAACGATATGTTTTAGTTTTAAAAAAACGGAGGGTGGTGAAAGGGACTTTGTAAAAGTAGAATGGCCAGATGCAGACGGGATAGTTTTAGGAAAGACTGTCCCCATTGAAGATGTTTTTCCTCGTCCACCGAAAGCCCAAAGCAGCATCACGGAGGCGGGCGGCGGACAACAAGACAAAAGCCCACGCCCTCAGGATAAGGTTTGTCCTATATGTGGACTCTCTGTTAAGGGTGAAAGAGGACTCGGAACCGATATCGCAAAGAAGCATCCCAGGGAGGCTAATAATATCACACTGAGGGGAATAATTAGGAATGTAACAGGTCCTAAAAATGGAGCGGATGAAAAATCTAAAATAAAGGAAGACATTGCTAAATGGTCTGCTACCTTCAAAAGCCTATATGAGCAAAATACCACGAATACTGCGGATTTTGACGAGGCCGTAGGCAAGTTTCTAATATTTCTAAAGACGATCAATGGGGAACTGCCAGGCCCCCAGCACCCAGCCGTCAAATTTTACAAAATGAGGAAGAAAAATAAATCTAATATGGCGGACCAAGGTGCTGGAAAGGTATCGAATCCGCAAAGGGCCAATAATGCAAACCAGAGTCGTCGGCAAGAACAATATCAGTACGATGTTACACAATAAAACTATTACAATAGAAGAAAAAAAGTAGTGCAAAATATGTACTGCCTATTCAACAAGCCAAATCAGAGTAAAGCGTGGAGTACCTCAAGGCGGCCCCTTGTCGTCTTCGCTATTCAACCTGGCCATAGACCATCTATACCACGACCTGTGTGAGCAAGACTTTGAAAGTAAATATGGATATAAGCTCAATAGTGACCAAGGTTGTGTGGTCCTCACAGGGTTCGCGGATGACCAGGTGGTTTCAGCGTGCGACAAGGTTGCTGCGGAAAGAGTTATTGATAGCTTACAGAGGACGTTCAAAGAAATCGGTTTGGCATTGAATCCTCCAAAGAGTGTGGGCATCGTCATAAATAAAGGAGAGCTGGAATCGACGAAGCTCTCCCTCGAGAACGGAGATAGCATTCTAACAATGAAAGAAGGCGACACTATTAGGATGGACATTCACAGTTCAACGAGGATTCGGTGACAAATTTGATAGATAAGCTCGTCACCTCGTGCTTGCTTAAGCCCGAGCAGAAGGTCAAAATTGTCAACCAATATGTGTTCCCGGGTCTTAGATACCCTCTCCAAACTGCTCTCCTCACAAAGCTACGTCCTGAAATCCTGGATATCATCGACACAATGATTCGCGGAAGTGTTAAAGCCATTAAAGGGCTCCCTGCGAACACCTCCACGGCAATGCTCCGAGTAGGTACAGAGGTCTAGGCTTGATCCGCTGCCAATGGGAGGCTCCCCTTCAACACTGGTCTATTGCTCAGTGGCTGTCAAATGTACCCGATGCTCTGTTCCAGTCCACTTTCGATTTTTCAGCCGAGATTGCTGAATGTGCCGATAGATTGGGCGTTGATCAGGGGCATCGGAGTGTGAAAGCTCTACGACTGTCGCTACGTGAAAATGCGTTCAAAGGCATGGGGTAATTGTAAGTGGCAGGGCATTGGAGTACACCATTTCAAAGAGACTCCAATAAGTTTATATACGATAAACAAATACTTATGGGCTCTGAATGGTCCAATGTTCTGAAATTGAATATAAATTATGCACCCCTACGTGGAGTCCCAGGTGTCAGCGGACAAGATAGAGAAGTTGGGTCCCTCTGTCACAAATGCAACAGAGAACAGGAAACACCAGCACATGTGCTGGGGAAATGCCACAACACGCCGACATCATAGAGTGAAATACGAGTTAATGATGCTCCTAAAAGAAAGAGATTTTGCCTGCTTTAATTAGGTCTACTGTGTAGATACGGATGGATCCACAAGATATGCGGATATAGTTGCTTTTCCTATGAAGTGGAAGTTGGCAATCCTTCTGGATCCCACCGTGAGATATGAAAATAACGACCTTGACCAGGCAAATAAGGTAGATAGGGAAAAGAAGGAGATGTTCCGTGAGGGTTTCGGAGAACAAGACTTCAACGTGAGAGGCCTCTGGTTTGGAGCCCGTGGAACGATTCCCAGCACAACTAGGAGCTTCATGGAGGAGCTGTGGGGTCATTGTCCAGGACGTGAATAGGATGACAGAGAATATAATATTTGACTCCCTGGGAATCATCCACGACCACATGCATGGAAATTAATGAGTAGGGGAGTTATCCAGAGGGGGGATGGCATGCATGCATCGCATATCTTATTTGTTGTTTTATTTATTTATTACTTTATTATTTTTAATATTTTAATATTTGCTATATAGGGGAATTTGTTGATAAAATGAAATAAGGGTTGTAAAATGGAAGGGATAGAAAAAAAGGAATAAATTGAAAAACTTGTATTTAGTTTGTAGACTGGTATCAATTGTAAAAGAATACTGTGGACAAAAAATGTTATCTTTCTATTATATTATATCATATAAAAATATGTAATTTATATATGTCCGATCACGGATTGATCAGTAAGCTGTGTAATGTGGCAACCCAATGTATTTGGGTAGCATGAGTGAATAAATTTCTCCTCTCTTTTCACTGAATAGCACATTTCCTTGATAAAGATACACCTTTTTTATAAAATCATTTTGTAAACTATTATATTTGATTTCTGATGAATCGAAGTGAACATCACTTATTACACATTTATTAATAACATCTAAGTACTATTCACAAAAATTATTTCTTCTGTTGTTATTTCATTGTTATAAACGCCTATACTAAACAATAATCAGATAAATGTTTTTATCATAATTACAGGTGAAGATCTATGAATTCACTGGAGGCCATAACTTGCCACCTAAAACAGAAACAATCAAAGTTGAAAAGCACCTCAATTGTAACTGTGAATGCATTGTTAAAGAAAAAGTAAGGATTCTACTAATTTTTAATTTAATGTACAATTAAAAAAAGTATTTTTTTTAAAAATATCTTTATTGAAATTTACTACTGTATATTATATTATGCATTCAGTAAATTTGATCTTAGTTATATTGATTGAGTGATACAGGCGTTCAGAAAAACTACCCATTGGTAGCACTCTAATGAGATTTTTACATAAACAGGTCTCGTGGCCATCTTGTTTTTAGGCGTCTCAGAGGATTACCAGGAATGGAAGAGGAGTTAAGGTTAGAAACTAGTGGGTTTGGGTGGTTAGGGAGTTTAGAATAGAAGAAATGATACCTAGTTCGGTTATATATGGAACATTAAGGTCTTTATATATGGTTTTAATTCCGACAAAGTAAGGAGCATTGAGGGTTTTACAAAGGACTTTGGATTGTAAGTATTGGAAACGAGAAAAATTAAATGGGTTAGTGGAGCCCCAAAGCTCAACTCCGTATGTCCAGATTGGCCTTAATACAGTCGTGTACGAGTAGGTCAGTCTTTTATAATGAATTGGAAGTTTAGACCATTTGTCTAGTAAGTGCTGCAATAGTAGAAATCGGCGTGCAGTTTCCTGTCTTTGCAGTTATGTGTGACGATTCCCGGTAAGTGGTTTGTCCATATGTAGTCAAAGGTAGCGGATCTGTTAGGCTGTGGTAAGAGCAATATTACTAAAGAAAACTATAGGGCAGTCGGTAGGTTTACGAAGAAGGGTAAAGGCGATTTGATAGGATTTATTTTAATCCTCCAGTTACGACACCATTCTTCGAGGGCTGTGATAAGGGATTGGAGAGTTACAAGTAAGGGTTATTATTAACTGCGATACTACATGTTTTATCGGCATACGTAGTGAGGATAGTGTAAGGATTAGTTGGAATTTCAGCTGTATGGACAGTGTAGAGGATGGGACCGAGGATTCTACCTTGAGGAACACCAGCGGACCGAGAATAGAGGGATGAATAGGAACCATTGTGGTTTACTTGGAATAATTTAACAATGAAAAAGGAACGGATGATGAGAAATTATGTAGGAAGTAGGAATTCATGGAGTTTGTAAAGCAGCCCCGGGTGCCAGACTCGATCAAAAGCCTGCTCTACATCGAAAAATACGCCCGCGAAGTACATTCCACTCTCCAAAGAAGATGAGACAAACTCCACCACACGATGACATTGCTGGATAGTGGAGTGAGATGTTCGAAATCCAAACTGGTGCACTGGGATCATATGATTGGAATCAAGGATGGGGTATAAGTGTTTCAGAATGATTTTTTTCCCAAGATCAGTAATAGATAGATTGGGCGGTAGGAGGATAGGTATTCTGCTGGCTTTTAGGGTTTCGATATCATTTTGACTATAGATAATTTCTATGGGCCAGGGAAATATGTGAAACAGGGTATATCACGACATTATTTATGTAGGTGAGGAATAGGATGGCTTTTCTAGGAAGACGTTTTAGGATGTGGATTATGATTAGATGGTATCTAGGAGCTTTGCGAGTAGGTAATCTCTGAATGATACTGGATATTTCTGAATTCAAGGTGAATTAGGTCCGAATATTTGCGATTTATCTTCGTCAGTTCTGGTCCAGGTTTGGGATTCAGTGAAGCTGCTCAATGCATTTCCGGATGTTATGGGCTAAGTTTAGTGTCACTACTATCGTGCTTCCTTTCTTTAACAAATTATTGAGGGGCACAAGGTACTCTTCCATATCCTGAACATCTTCAGAAGTAATTTAACACACCTAGTAATCGCCAAATCCCCTTCAAGTCTGTTGGTACCGACGTCCTTTGCAGAGCCGCCATCTTCTGGATATCCGGCCTCACACCTTCCCAGGAGCTGTTAGCTCCAAAAAATTGGTCTGCTCTTGTCCTATCGCTGACTTTTCTCGGGAAAGCTTGAGGCCAAACTCCCTCATTATCTGGAACACGCTCTTCAACTGTTTCACGTGGTCAGTCTCAGATTTGCTGAACACAAGTAGGTCGTTTGTTTTGTCCAATCCCCTCAAGAATTCGTCCATAAATATTACAAGTGCGTTTTTAAGACCAAATGGAATTCCGGTGAATTCGTAGTGGCCTCTTTCGATGCCAGATCGCAACCAATGATTATCTGGTAGTCGAGGGGCATTTTTCCCATTACATGGACAGTTACCTTCTCTCCCTTTGCCCCCCGTTACTCAATTCCATTTCTGTTTTCCCTTCAATGCTGCTGGGCACAACCAGAGGGATCAACTGACAATTACATACTCTGACCTGTATTCCTTCTCTCCATCACTCAATTTCTCAAAGGCAAATCGGTAGAGGATTGTGTTTGTGCTCCCAGTGTCCACCAGACAACTTATTCTTCTCTTCGATCGTATAATAGGCAAACCGCCGTGCTCTCTTCTCACATGATGGTTCTCCAACGTGCGATCGCCCCTCTGTGGTAATACTCCTCAAAACTCTCCTCGTATTCTGGCTATTTCTCCGGTTCTACTCCAAGTCCTCCTCTTCTCTTGCAGACCGTTCTCTCGCACAGAGTCCCACGTTTCATTTTTTGTCTCTGAGGTCTCAGAAAATTCCGCGGCTTCATACGAAGATCCATTCATCCTTCGAGAGATTTTCCTCCTCCGTAATCTCAGTGCTTTGATCTGCATGGTTTCAGGCTGATTCTTCTCCCTCCGTCGCATCCTGTATCTTGTGTGCTGTACTGTATCTTCAGTACCATGGATAGGAATTGTATTAGACCCTGTACTTTGTAGACCTTTATCCCAACATCCTGTCATGTTAACTCTCTATCCCTTCCGGCACATTATGACGAATTTCTAGATTATTTCCTCCAAAATTATTACCACAACATTGCCGCCTCAGAAACGTGGCTTAACCCAATATCCCAACTTCCTCCATCTCTATCCCCACCTATACACTCCTTCGTCATGACCGAATGGACCGTACTGGTGGTGGAGTTGCTCTATACGTTCATGACAGTCTGAGGGCCAAAACCTTTTTAAAGACTCCCTCCTTTGACACCCCTCATCTGGAATACATTTTTGTGCTACTTACGTCAAGCTTCTTTTCCCTCCTCTATATTTTCATTAATCGCCCAACTCGAGTCCGTTTTGATGATGCATTTGAATCCTCCTTCCTTTCATTTATTCCTCTCTTCCAAAACAATAATCGCAGGCGATCCCAACATCAACCTTCTCACAGACTTTCCGAATCGATCACCTTATGTTTAAGTAAGGCGCCCCCTAACTTCTGAATAGAAATTCATGATGCCATCTAGTGGCAAAGATATGCAGTAAGAAGCCTGGGTAGCCATCTTGGTCCCCAAAAACAAAGGACCTAGTACCAATCGAGAACCCATCCTGACCTGGACATGAGAAGAAGAGTACAGAACTCTTCAAGAAGGTCTCTTCTCATAATGATGAGGGAGTAAAACCTCAGACTCAGGCGAGAGAGGCGGCGGCGGCTGGAGGATGAGAAGAGAGAGCCCTCCTTCCATAATCACATGCACATCAGAACCAACCTTCAAGCTCCATATAATCCAACAAGTAAAATGTAATCTTCATCAATTAATGTAATAAAACCAAATTTACAACTAAACAACTAACATACATTGTAACTATTTTGTTCAAACCATCCAGAATAGAGGTATTTTATTTTAAAGTATATTATATCAATTTATTTTAAATACAGGCCACTCAGTACTAGCAAATTATAAGTAATTCCTTTATTTCAACCAGCTTACCAGCATATAATAATTAATTTGGGTAATATCCCCCAATTTTTACTCCGGGGAATACTTAAATTATACACCTTATGAACCTAATTTTTTCTCTAGACCTTTGTATTGCTCCCTACCAATCCACCCACACCCAGTCCACTGATACCTGGCATGATGTATTTATTATTGATTCCCTACAGAACCTTTTATCCTCCTTCCAAATTCCTTTGTCTTTTCTTTCCTTCCATGACCTCAACAAAATTTCCTACAACGTTCCCACTCCCTTGCTTATACCAAAGAAAATTAGTTGGCAAAACCTTGATTCCTTAACCATAGAAACCTTTGGTCCCTACCTTGATGAACTTTCCTTCTCCTTGGAACCTATCTATTCACTTTTATTCATTGACGATATGGTTGAATGCCTATCCTCGAATCTCCTTAAATTAAAACTAACATGCTCCTCTTAAAACACGTACCTCCAAACGCTCTCCGGCTCCCTGGATCAACTCAGAAATAAGAAATTTAATGAGAAGACGAGATGCTGCCAGAAGAAGCTTCAGACGCACCAAAATTTCAGAGCACTATTTCACCTTTAAGTCCCTCTGAAACCTTAACCAAATATCCTTACACCGCACTGAGGAGCAATATTTTCACAACATCCTATCACAATATCCTAGCACCTGATCCTAAATCTAAATGGAAAATCCTAATGAACCTCTCCGTTATAAGTCCTAAATCCTGTCCATATTACCCAGTTGATCCAGACGAGCTTATTGCTTTCTTTGCTGCTCCTCCTCCTTCAATGCGAATTTTCATCTCTTCACATCCCTGAAATCCCATTTGATTCCAATTACTTTTATTTTTTGAATGTTTCTCCAGATGAATTAATCTCAGCAGTCCTCAAGTCCAAAACTGACGATTATAGCCCAGACAATGTTCCTGTAAATCAGATAATGTTAAACTTTGTCTTCTCACCATTCCCCCTGCCTTCCTGCACATTTATAACTTCTCCCTTCAAAATACCGTTTTTCCCAAAGCCTGGAAGAAAGTCCTCGTCCGACCATTGAACAAAGTACCTTCTTCTTCTTCAGTTTTTGACTTTCGGCCAATATCCATTTTATCCAATTTGGCTAAGCCACTATAAAGATTAGTCGACTCCCAACTTCATAATTTTCTTGAGCAAAAAGCTCTTCTTAATCCTTTCCAATCCGGTTTTCGCTCTCAATACTCCACACAATCCGCTTTATTGAAAATTTCCCAAGACCTCCAATTCGCTATAGACAATCATCATATATCAATTTTAGTTCTTTTTCATTTTTTCGAAGGGATTTAACACAGTTAAGCATCCTCCTCAATAAACTTCAAAACCTTTCTATGTCAAATAGTGTCCTAAAGTGGTACCTCTCCTTCCTGTCCCATCATTCCCAAACAGTCGTCATTCCGAATAAATCTCTTTTCTCTCCCCTTCTTTTGACACGAGATATTCCTCACTTTCACCAACCCTTTTCTCTATTTATATCTACGAACTTCCTGATTCCATTCACCACGCACAATACCACCTATATGCAGACGATCTCCAAATCTATCTGTCGTTCCATCCCTCTGAGATGCTTGAGGCCATCCAAAAGATACAAGAAGATATTGACAGCATTAACGCATGGGCGTTTAACAATGATTTGAAGCGGAATGCTGGAAAAACCAAGGTCATTCTTATTGGTTCCTAGCGCCTCCTTCATTTCCTCCCTTACTGTCCTCTACTCTTCCTTAACAACCAACCGATTCACTTCTTTCCTACAAAAAAAAAAAAAAACCTTGGAGTTACCTTTGACCAACACCTCTCCTGGAATAATCACATTTCCCAAATCACACGCAAATCCATAACTGTACTCCATTCCTCAAAACACCCGTCAGCTCCTAGTATCTTCTCTCGTCTTCCCCCACCTTGACTACGGTTCCTCGGTCAATGGAGGGCTATCTGCAGGACTAGAGTTGAGACTGAAGAAACTAATGAATTGCTTTATAAGGTTTATCTTTGGGTTCCCAAGGCGTTCTGTAGTCTCCTGCTGGTTTGTCCTATCGCCCCAACAAGTCTCCCTCTATAAAGAAAATATCTGAGTATTACCTCTTAAGGTAAGGCGAAGTTCGTTACAGCTATACCTCCAATTCTCTAAACCAATTTGCCATAGACCCTTGGTGTTCCTAATCCACACCCAAGCTTTTCCCAGTAGATCTCACCCTGGCATATTCAATCACAATGGATTGATATTCACGGCGCATCTTTTCCACGATGTGGACCCGTAATGTCTCTCCCTCTATCCTCCAACTACCTAATTCCATATCTGCCTCCTCCTCAACTGTACAGGACCAACCCTAGGTGATTAACTGACATTGACATACCTGAATATCTATCTAGAATTCTCTCTCTCCTCCGCACAGCTTCCTAAGCGCCTTTCTGCTCAGGATAGTATAGCAACTTCCTGTGTCGACCAGGCATCTCCCGCAGCTCACTCTGTTGAGAGACAGACCGCTGATCTCACTTGTGATATTGTAAATCTGTAGTGTGCGGTCGTTCGTCTCCTAGCACTCGCCTCAACTCTCCGGTCTGGATCTTCTTCCTTCGAATGCTCATCGCCAGCAGCTGGTTGGCGGTTTACTCCTCCACCCTCCTCTTCCTTCCACCTCCTTTCCTAGGGCTTCTGATGCCTCTGAGGTTTTGCTAGAGGACTCACTAGGTCTATAATTCTCTCGTCTTCTCTGCCGTATCCGCTGGAAATTAATTTCCATTGGTTCTCCTGGTCCCGTCTCTGCCCTTCTGTACATATAAGGGCACTGTCGTGCTATGTGGCCTTCATTGTCCCACTCAAAGCACCTAGTGCGGGGGCAATGGGCCACCAGGTGTGCTACTTTTCCGCACCCAAGGCACTTCCAGTCTTCCTTCCCTCCTCCATTGCGTATTCTGCGGTGGTTCGGTTGCCTTTCTCTACCCGTACCTCTATCTTTACCAGTATCCTTGGGTTCTCTTCTCTTCCATGGTGTTGACGGATTCCTTGTGCGGTGGTACGGTACTCTGTTCCATCGTCCATCATCAACATCCATCCTTGTATCCACCTCTCTAGCACTCGCATCGATCATCTTTTGAGCACATTCCACAAAAATGCGGTCCCGGGGTAAACCTTCCCCTTTTGTTTGTCTCCTTAGCCAGTTGCACCTTCATTATGGAGTCGATGAAATTCATCCTCCAACTGACTACATCCGCTCCAAGAGTCTCTCTCATCTTTTCTGTGGTCAGATTAAACTGTCCTAACAGCGTGGCTGCGTACTGTCCGTTGGACTGCCCGTGCTTTCTCCTCTCCCGCAGCGTGTAGAAAATATCTTCCTCTAGGGACCATTTTCTTAGGCTTTCTAGACCGATAGGCTTTCTTTAATCTTTCCTTCACTACTGGCCATGCTATTTCCTCGTTTGCTTGAATATGGTTCAAAATATTTTGCTTGATCCGGCATATGAGCACTGCCTTGAGGGAAATTGTGTTATTCTTGTCCAGCAACTACTTGGCTGCCAACCTCTCCATGATGCGATCTCCAGCTTTAATAAATTGATTTCACCCACCGATTTCGCCTGAGAATCGCTCCAGGTCTGAGATGGCATATCTAATATAATGAGAGGTTGCTACTCTCACTTTCATTTTAGCCAACATATTGGCGTGAGCAGCCGCGAGAGTGGTCTCTGGTAGCGCTGCCGGGACTGGCGGGACAGCCGGGGCTGTGAGGTTAACGATCACCATTAACCATCTTGGTCAGTAAAAGAAAGTAGGCGTTTGGAGGAGGACGGTGGGCCCCAGAGGAACTATATATATTCATATATTCATGATGTTCAGAGAAACTATAAAACCGAGACAGTCTAATGGTCAGTATGCCGCAGAACTCCTGGCACGCTATAACAGAATTCAAGACAAATCATCGGGGAATCCATGAGACTATGCAAGCGCTAAAGAGAAGATACTTTTGGTGGGGAATGAGGAAGACTATATCAGAGGTTGTAGGAAGCTGCGAGGTTTGTCTACGCACTAAGTGCGACACACATCCGCCTAAAGGAAGACAGGAGAAGACACCTACCACAGATGTACCACTTAAAGATTTACAAATCGACACATTCACATGGAAGGGGTACAAATGGGTGACCATGATCGACCTCTTCAGTAAGGCCGAAATGGCGTACCAGGTGCAAGATAGGTCTTCGGAAGCAGTATTGGCAGTCCTTCGCTTGTGGTTTCAGTTCCACGAAGTTCCCGAACGCATCTCATCGGATGGAGGAAGAGAATTTGACAACTCTTTGATACGAAAGGAAATGAAGGACCTAGATGTGATGTGGCATCTCCACACACCAGGACACCCCAAAAGTAGAGGAGGCGTAGAGCGGCTTCACGGAACGCTGAGCGATCACCTTCGATTGTACCAGGCAGACCAAGGGCTGGAACCGGACGTGGCAATGCCAAAGGCAATTGCGGCATACAATCATTCGGTGCACACCGTTACGGGGTTTTCTAGCTGACTAAGGCTGTAACTCCCCCCCCCCCCACTAGTTTACGAACAATCCTCGTAAACTTTAACTATATAATAAATTAATATAAAATACAACAACAATAAGTATTTACAATACAGTGTATACAATAAAGAAAACAAAAGATTGACACTCCTTATTAACTCTTATTACAAACTTAAACTAAACCAAAAAAAAATCATGAATTTAAACAATTAAAAAAGAAAGCAACGTAATTTATTCAGTACATCGCCATAATTAAAGATAAATTAAACAAAATATAAATCACCACTTACCAAATAACTTGAGATTAGGAAACTCCTAATTACTCTTGCACAGGTGTTTTGGTTAGTGGGACATTAGGTTGTTCAGTATGAACTGTCCTGCGCTTTTTGGGTTCTCTAATAATCTCAATAGTTACATTATATTCTCTTTTTATTATCACCCTGAATATTCCCTCCTTTCGCTGTATCTCCTTACCCCTGTTTGATCCCAACTTTCTATATACAATTGTCCCAATTTTTATCATTCCCTTCCTATCAGTGAGGTTTAATTCTCTCGAGCTACTCTCCTGGCGTTTTCCCTCTCCAATTTTCCCCGGAATTTCCCTTAGCTTTTTCCTAGTAAAATGATTGTTGCTTATCTCGTCACCGTCCACCACAGTGCTCTTATTGTCCCGGCAGATTCCACAAAGCCCGAAAAAGATCTCAAACGGTGAAAACCCCGTAACTGTGTGAACCGAAAGATTGTATGGCGCAATTGCCTACGGCATTGCCACGTTCGGTTCCAGTCCTTAGTCTACCTGGTTCAATTGAAGGTGATCACTCAGCGTTCTGTGAAGCCGCTTCACGCCTCCTCTACTTTTGGGGTGTCCTAGTGTGTTGAGGTGCCGCCATATCACATCTAGGTCCTTCATTTCCTTTCGTATAAAAGATTTGTCAAATTCTCTTCCACCATCCGATGAGATGCGTTCCGGAACTCCGTAGAACTGAAACCACAAGAGGAGAGCTGCCAATACTACTTCCGAAGACCTATCTTGCACCTAGTGCGCCATTGAGGCCTTACTGAAGAGGTCAATAATGGTCACCCATTTGTACCCCTTCCATGTAAATGTGTCGATTTGTAAATAATTGAGTGCTGCATCTGTGGTAGGTGTCTTCTCCTGTCTTCCTTTAGACAGATGTGTGTCGCACTTAGTGTGTAGAAAAACCTCGCAGCTTTCTACAACCTCTGATATAGTCTTCCTCATTACCCACCAAAAGTATCTTCTCTTTAACGCTTGCATAGTCCCATGGATTCTCCGGTGATTTGTCTTACCCTGATGATACGGTAAGGAGACTTTTCGTTGTTGTTCTTATTCCAGAAGCGTTTCCACCATCAGTTTGGAACGATTGAATGCCATGTCCATTCCAATTTGTTCATCACGCCATAGCCGCTTGATCTTCTCCCAAACGGTTTCGTAGCAAACGTACAGGTGATGCTTTTCTCCAGGCTTTGAAGCATTATTCAACATTCTACACATCTGATCATTCTTCACGCCTAGTTGCGACCAAATTGTCGACATTTTACTTCTCCCGTACTCACTATGTTTAGTTTTGGTCATTCCGGTGGTTTTCGTCTTCCAAATAATTTATCTCTTCTTGTCATTAATCCTTTCCCCCATTTCCTCCATGTCCCCTGGTGTTTCTTCAGCCAAACTGTTGCTATTCGAAGATTCTTCTTAGCCACCTTCTTCCGCTTCATCCTGATCTTCCTCTCTAGGCGTCCATTCTCTCGAACACCGGACGGTTCCCCATTTTCTTGTTCCACGGCGTCGTGGTTATGGCTCGAGACAACTAATCGGCCACCACATTTTCTTTGCCCGGTTTATATATAGCCTCCATGATATATTGCGCCAGAAGCTCCTTCCAGTGAGTTATCCTGGCTAACGATTCCTTCAGTTTTCCCAGCCACTGGAGTGGTCTAAAGTGATCGAGTGCCCATATAATTCCCAGGAGTTCTCGCTCTATTGCTCTGTATCTACTTTCCGTCTCCGTAAAGCAAGCGTACGACACTGGGCGCTCTCCCCCATCACCCTCCTGAGACAGCACCGCCCCTAGCACATAATCACTCTCATCTATGGTTATCGCGAATTGCCGATTAAAATATGGAAAAGCTAGTACCGGCTCTTGCTGCAACCTCTCCATGCACCGTCTGATATTGTCCTCCATCATCGGGGTGACGATCATCTTCCTGCCTTTCTTGAGTAGGTTGTTGAGTGGAACGAGATACTCGGCCATTTCTGGAAAAAACCTCCTGTATTAATTTTAGTTTATTATTATTTAATAATATATTAAATTAGTATATTATGTATTAATTAGTCCCCAATTAACAAATCTCCGAATTCCTATTATGTCACTGGGCACCGCCATTTTCTGAATAGCTGAAACTTTATCCGCGTCTGGTTTAAGTCCCTCCCTAGAAATCGTGTGATCCAAAATTTGTCTCTGCCCCAGCGCCGACTTTTCCCCCGACAATTTGAGCCCAAATTGTCTTATTATCTGGAATACGCTATTCAAGTGTCGCGCGTATTCAACCTCGTTCTTACTGAACACAAGGAGGTCATCCATGTAAATCTGACAAACGGATTTGTCAATTCCTCTCAGAAACTCGTCCATCAGGCGTTAAAAGGTTATAGGGGCGTTTTTGAGTCCAAACGGCACCCTTGTAAATTCCTAGTGGCCCCTTTCAAGAGTGAATGCCGTCTTATGTTGATGTGGTGACAAAGCACATGCGGGTATCTCCTTTCCTTTATGTACGTCACTCTGTCCTGCCTCAGTGAGATCTCATGGATAGCCTTCCCGATCGCACCGAGGATATCCCCTTCTTAAAAAAAAATATCCTGGTATTCCCTCTTAAGTCGCTGTCTTGAGCTTTATTGATTGCCCCAATCCGAGCACCCTCGTTCCTCTGTTGTTGATGACATAACGTAGGTTTTATCTCCTATCTAATCCTTCATTTTCCCTTACTATTCTTAATCCAAGCACCCACCTTCCCTAACAGGTCACACCCCAATATTACTTTATATTCCCTCGGCATATGCTTTTTCAAGATGCCCTTACTAAATCCCCAATGTTTCAAACCTATTTCCGCCTCCCCCTCTACCTCACAAAGGCCACCCAGGGTGTTTTCGGAGTGCCAGCGGATATCTTCGCTGCGTTATATCTGTCTCCCTGTAGTGCTTAAGCGGAATTTCATGAACCGTCCTTCCTGTGGCACCCAACACCTCTCCTTCATTAAAAAAAATATCGCCATACTCGTCTATGATGGCATCTTTCCAACTTTTCGCCTGCGTTATTGCCTCTACTCGCGCCATAGAGTCCTCTACCATTCACAGACACTTACTACTTTCTTACTATAAATATGTCTTCCTCTGGGGCCCACCGTCCTCCTCCAAATGTCTTCTTCAATCACACCTTGATTACGCTCCAGGGTCTCCTGTTGTCTCCTCATCCACTTGAATTTGATTGAGGATAATTCTTTTCACCCTGCAGACGACTGCTGCCCTTAGCGCCAGTTAAGTATTATCAAAAGCAAAATGTCAAAAAAGAGAAGAAGGAATAAGATCTAACACGGTTGAACTGCTGACAAATACTGACTTTATTGTGTTCGCTACATCTCTTATATACCCTCGATCAGCTGATCCCCTCAGTCAGCTGACATCGAAATAACAGCTGACTCAAACCGCAACTCCCCCCCACCAGTTTACGAACAATCCTCGCAAACTAATACTACATAATATAATAACACAGAAAAAAAAAGAACAATAAAGAAAAATTATTTACAATAAAAACAAATCCTATATACATATCATTGAAAAAACTCACAAATCCCCTTAATAAACGCTAAATACATAATTTAAACCTAATAATAGAACAACTTAGAATGAAAAAGAAATAATTTACAAAAAACAAAAACATACCATGAAAGAGACAAAATTTACAAAAATCAAGAACAATCTTAAAACAAAACAATAAATAGAATAAGTAACTAAATTTTCTGTTATACAATCTAGTAAGAGAACACTTCAGTTTTTATATTGTCATTGCCTGAAGTTTTAATTCTTCGATATGGACAGTTCTCCTCTTTTTGTGTTCTCTGATACTTTCTATTGTAACAATATTATGTCCTCTTATAATAATCACCTTGAATGGACCCTCGTATCGCTGTATCTCTTTACCCCTGTTAGATCCCAACTTCCTATATACGATCGTCCCGGAAGTGTCAACCTGTAAATCATTGAGCGGTGCATCTGCGGTAGGTGTCTCTTCTTGCCTGGCTTTTGGTGTATGTCTGTCATACTTTGTGCGTTGACAAACTTCGCAGTTTCCTACAACTTCTGTGATAGTCTT
>NW_027104746.1:28832-31845 GCF_000696795.3 Halyomorpha halys
ATCCGAGTCCACCCTGGTTCTTCTACTTCCATTCGGGCCTCTACCTCTCTAGCGCTCGCTTCTATGAGATTTTGGGCTATTTCCACAAACGAGCGCTCTCTCGGAAATCATTCCTTCTTCCCTAGCTCCTTTGCCAACTGTATCTTTAGCACCAGGGCTGGCCCCGCTACCGGAAGTCTCATTGGCAGGAGCTCACGCGACCACCTTAGAATGGGTCAAGGTCCGCACGGCGACGGCTCAAGATCTGAGCAAAGCTGTTTCCGACCTGGAACGATTCACTGGTGAGACGGGGGAATTGAATCATTTCCCTAAAGGAGGAGACAGATTAATAGCTCGAATTATCGCAAAGACAAACGAAATTATACTAGATAGCGATGATGCCGAAGCATTGAGGGCAGCGGTCGTCTGTAGGGTGAAACGCAGCATTCTTAATCAGATCCAGGGAGACGAGGAGACACCCTGGGACGTAGTCAAAGCGAGGCTGAAGAAAGCATTCGGAGGAGGGCGATGGGCTCCAGAAGAAGATATTTTCATGATGTTTAGGGAAACGAAGAGACCTAAGCAGTCGAATGGACAGTATGCTGGTGAGCTACTAGCGAGGTACAACCGTATGGCTGACAACTTTTTTAAATGAAATTAGAAGTTTTTCAGGTTTACTTTTAAAGTTGCAGAATAGGAGAATATGATTTTAGCAAGGAACATCATTTGAAATAAACTGAATAATTTTTATATTTTTTTATAAAATTTTAATTTGTCAATAAAATCTTTGTTTATGAGATGTGGATATATTAACTTTTGAAAGTAATACTTATAGTACTAATAAAGAGTGTTGAGAATTAATTGGACATAATTTATTTTTAAAAAAACAAAATAAAGTAAGAATATTCCTCAATTATTTACGAATAGTTAGAAATTGTAATTTTGAAAAAATATGGATTATCTACTTGAATTTATTTAATTAAAATAGATAATATACGTCAATATATAATTGTATATTTTATTTAAATAATAATTCATCTAAAATCATTGGTACAGCAAAAAAAAAAAGATATATTAACATAATTATTTTGATTGCTTGTCCTTTCCATTAATAAAGAGGCACTATATTATTTATATTGTGCAGTTTCCGGTTAGTAAGTGAAGCGAAGGTAAGAGGCACTTATGATTGTATCACTCAATGAGTAATGGATTCAAAATTTATTAAAGTACTGAATTAAATGAAAATAAATAAATAAGGATCTAGCATTAATAGCGGGAGACGACAATGAAATAGTAGATTCTCCACAGATCTCATTTACATGCAATAGAAGTAGTACATTGTCTAAAAAAAAATATATTTATACAAAACCTTTTCCATAATTATCACCACTATTAATACATATAAAGAAATGGTAATCTTGTATTAAACGCCAACGTTTTGTCACATTGTCTTCATCCGGGCTAAAAAGCCAGCTGTAGAAAAATAAATTTATTGATATTTAGATACTGTCTAATCAATTGTATTTATTAGAACGAACCTGTAATTGGTATGAAAAAGGCTTTTCAGTGGTTAGTACTAGTTCACTTCGATGAATTTACTTTATAAATATATAGGTAACGTTCCTCTGTCAGTTAGAACTTTCTTGGGGGCTCCATGCCTCAAAACAATATGCTTGACAAATGCTTCTGCTACTTCATTTGCCGTTTGTTGCTTTAACGGCACCGCCTTGCTAGCTGCATATCTCGTGAAATTATCAATAAATGTAAAGAGATACTGGTTTCCTTTTGTGCTTGGACCAAATGGACCTGCTATATCTAGTGATACTAGCTCGAAGGGGTAGGTCCCTTCTAACGGTGGGCCCAGTGGAACCAGCAAGCCTCTTGGGCTCTTTCTCGTGTTACAAGATTGGCACTTTCGAACATATGTTGCTACATCATTTCGTAAGCCGGGCCAGTGGAATATATCCTGAATTCGTGCTGCCGTGCGAATCTCACCTGGGTGACACCCCCACAAGGAATCGTGATTTTCCTTAATTATAAAAGATCGTAATAAAACTGGAACCATTAACATCCAATGTATCAGTATTAGATGTATCGTCCACCCAATACCATAAACCTTGGTTACCTTTCGAAACTTTTTCCGGGTATTTTCTGATAATATTGCGACACCAAAAATCTTCTTCTTGCTCCTTCACGAAAGATATTTCGTCGAGAAACTTCGAATTTATTGTACCCACTCCTCTACTGAGGCCATCGGCATTTTGGTGACGTACTCCAGGCCTACGAACGACGTCGTAATTATACTCCATTAGCCGTAGCGTCCACCGCGCTAGCTGAGCAGAAGGATCTCTCAAATGTAACATCCATTTCAGGGCTGCATGATCCGTTACTAGAGTGAATTTCCTTCCTAGTAAATAGCACCTGAATTGAGTGGTGGCCCATACTACTGCCAGTAACTCTCTTTCATTAGCAGAGTAGTTACGCTCGGCATTATTAAGTTGACGGCTGGCATACGCCACTGGTCTCTCATAACCTTCCCTCATCTGAGAAAGTACCGCTCCTAATGCTACACCCGAAGCGTCTGTTGATAGTATAAAGGGATCATTAAAATCCGGATAAATTAAAAAGCGTTTGAACACAATACTTCTTTGACAGCCTCGAAAGATGTTCTTTGCGGCTCTCCCCAGTGGAATTTTTCATTCTTTCTTAAGATGGTCGTAAGAGGTTTTGGAAGATTGGAAAATCCCGGAACAAATCGCCTATAATATCCAGCTAGGCCCAAAAACGCTTTGACATCCATAGTAGTTCTTGGGACCGGATACTCTACCACTGCGTCCACCTTCTTCGGATCGGGCCTCACACCTTCGCTGGAAACTGTATGTCCCAGATAATGTACTTCACTCTGCGCTAAGTGGCACTTCTCCAGATTCGCTTGTAAATTAGCTTCGTTTAGTCGTGCTAACACCCTTCCTAATCGCTGACAGCGTTCCTCTATATTTGCGCTGTAGACGATAATATCATCAAGATATACTAG
>NW_027104746.1:32895-34483 GCF_000696795.3 Halyomorpha halys
CTTCCGGCCAGATTGGTATCTGATGATAACCACTAGCTAAATCTATGGTAGAGAAGAATCTGCTTCGCCCCATACGCTCTAGAGTTTCAACAATCAATGGGAGTGGGTAAGCATACGTTTTGGTAATTTGGTTTAAACCACGAAAGTCGGTACAAAACCTGTACTTACAGTTGAAACTAAACGGCGGTATCTTTGGCATGCCGACAAAAGAAATTATTTTAAGTTAAAAAACTCCAGCTGGTGCCTCTCATACATATCAAAGTGAAGAAATTTTAAACCACTAATAAATTACTTATAGGAGTAGGATATGTGACGTCATTATTATCAGCTAATAGAATTGCTAAATGTTAAAAATGTACGAATGGTCGTGTTATTTTTTTTTTTATCTAAAGCATAAAATAGGATATTTATTTTTTTAATATCTTAATGAAATTTAAAAGTATATTATGTTTCAAACAGTGGTAACATATAAAAAATAAAATACAGCAGATTATAACTCTTAAAAATATCAAATAAGGAAAAATAAAAAATAAAATAGTGAAAAAATCTCTTATGATATTAAACTAAGAAAAAAAAATAATACAGAAGAAAAAAGAAAGGAAATCGACTTACACGTTTCCGGAGGTGGTGTTTAATAAAGCACGCTGGAACGAAGACAGAAAGAATTCATATGTACAAGCCTATTTACCACCCGATTTGTTTACTTTTTAGGGATGTTGTTGCCTTATGATCAAGTGCAAGTGTGCCCGCACCGCCATTTTGTTGTAATGGTGTTTTAGAGACTTACGTGTTTGGCATAGGTACCCGGTCGCCATTTTGTTTTGGAAAGACACCATTGTATTATGAGGGTCTTGCGTTATCCCCACCACCCATTGATGGATCAGGTACCCACTTTTATACTAAAACCAGGGGCTGGGTGTGCCCTGCCGCTATTTTTTTCCCTTGTTTGAGAGATTTACAGATTTGGAAGAGGCGGAATGTACCCGGCCGCCATTTCATTATAACCTAAACCACTCATAACCTCAGGTACCCACTTTTATACTAAAACCAGGAGCTGAGTGCGCCCGACCCTCATTTTGTTTTTTATGTTGTTTGAGAGGCTTACGGCTTTGGCAGAGGCTGAGTGTACCCGGCCGTCGTTTCATTTTCCCTGCGACTTAAGATACTTAGGCTTTAGGAAGTGGATGAGTGTGCCCGATCGCCGTTTTGTTTTTCTGATGTTTCAAATATTTGTGGATTTTCATAGGGGCTAAGTGTGCCTGGACGTCATTTTGTCTTTCGTTTGTCTATCTCCACCCCCTATTGAAGGGTCAAATACCCACTATAACCCACCTCCGCCATTTCATTTTTCCCTAAGAGAGAGCGGCAGCCAAGAGGCGAAGATGTACCGAAACAAGTAAGACCTTTTTTGTTGTTATTTGAATGGCAAGGATAGAATTAATAACTTAGAGTCAGTATAAATATCAAATATCCCAACTGGTACTTCTCAATTCATTATCTTATAATTAAAGTATAAGGAAACAAGTTTACCATGCTCTCTCATAATAGTATTCTTGATAATGTATATATAATTGTAAATATAAAACAT
>NW_027104746.1:36268-36662 GCF_000696795.3 Halyomorpha halys
TCGGTGTTTATGTTTTAGGTATTGCCTGTTTAAAATGCAATCCTTAGGGAATTAAATGATGCTTTGTTGATATCCGCTGAAGAAACTAAAATAGAAAGTATTATAGTTCAAAGTCGAAAGTATTAAAAGATAAGAGAGATTAAAAAGTCCTACATAGTAACAGATCTATGTATCTCTGTTTGTTTATGGTTTAGGGATTTTGAACTTGAATACAAGTTCAAAGTCCCTTTTTTACATTCATCGAAGGGATTAGAAGATAAAGGTCCTACATATGAGTGTTTATATTTTAGGTTTAAGCGGTATGAAAAGAAAAAGGTCGCGAGACGTAATAAATATGACGGTGAACAAAAATAAGAGGATTGTGAGACCCTCGTAATAAACTAGCTGCGAACGA
>NW_027104746.1:36712-50029 GCF_000696795.3 Halyomorpha halys
ACGTAATAAATATGACGGTGAACAAAAATAAGAGGATTGTGAGACCCTCGTAATAAACTAGCTGCGAACGAAAAGAAGAGGATCGCGAGACCCACTTAATAAACTGGCGGAGTTAAAAAAATGGCGGCCGAGTACACGCCACTAAACCCGTAGGTCACGTGACCAATATGGCGGTGAAGGAAAAGAAGAGGATCGCGAGACCCTCATAAGTAAAATGGCGGCGAACGAAAAGAAGAGGATAGCAAGATCATTATAAATAAAATGACAGCCGGGTACATTCAGCCTCTACCAAACCCGTAAGTCATGTGATCAATGTAGCGGTGAAGGAAAAGAATAGGATCGCGAGGCCCTCCATAGTAATAGATCTATTTATCTCAGTTTGTTTATGTTTTAGGGATTATACAAGTTCAAAGTCCCTTGTTTACATTCATCGAAGGGATTAGAAGATAAAGGTCTACATGGCGGCCATGCATACTATGACACTTCTAAAACCCTCAATCTCCCAAGTTGCAAGAAAAACCAAAATAGCTTACGGAGGTTATAATATAAGAAGTGGTTACCTTCGATGGGTGGTGGGGGTAAACAAAATAAAAATAAAATGACGTCCGATCAGCCCCTGCTAACGGTCACGTGTCTTAAAAGAGGGCGTGGCCTAATGATCACGTGAGTGGTAATGTTGAATTAAATTTGAATTTAAATCCCCCGCCGGGGGTCACATGACCGAATACTGGCCTCCGATTGGCTGCCTAATGATCACATGACCGACCACGTGAGTGGTTAAGGATAGGTCGAAGTAAAAATTTAAATTCAACCCCCCCCCATAGGTCACGTGACCAGTGGTTAAGGTAGGATCGAGGCTAGGGTCCAAAGTCCAAGGTCACGTGAGCAGTGGTTAAGGCTGGTTCGAGGCTAGGGTCCAAAGTCCAAGGTCACGGGAGTGGTTAAGGTAGGGTCGAGGCTAGGGTCCAAAGTCCATAAAGGCTCATAGGAGGCGCCAGAACCAGTCTTTTATCCCTACTTGGGTAAACTAGATTAGTATAGTTAATAGAGGATATAAATTATAATAATGATAATAATATCATAATATTAATAAAATAAATTTATTAATACAAAAAATTGGGTAGGTCCCCTATTGGACCATATTTGTTGATCACGTGTGTCAGCTGTTTTACCGCAGCAGTTACTTCCTGGGCCCTGTTTCATAATGAAAGCTAATAGTATTAGTTCATAGTACAAGTGTAGAAACTAGTGTGGTAATAACACTAATACTTTTTTTTATGATAGGGATGACTATTAGTGATATTACAGGAATTAAAAAATACTAAAGTACATGTTACTATTGTACAAGTCTGTGTAATTGAATTAAGATAAATCTGCCAGACTAATAGTATTAGTTTGTACTTTATTATGAAACGGGGCCCTGGTGTTTTCTCGCCGCTTCCTCGTCCTGATAATTATAAGACGGTTGGCGAAATGGTCAGGCGAGGATCCGGAGACAAATCTGTACTAATCGGAAAAGAAACGTTGATTTCATTTGTATGAAATTAAAGATTATTCTAGAAGAGTGGTATCATTAATCCAATTGTAGGCTGATAAAACATTCAAAAGTGTCATTTATAAAAGTAAAATGAGACATTTTGCAATTTTTCCGCCTCTTACAGTTAATACTTTTGAAAACAATATTTTATAAAGGCTACTTTACCTAATTTACTTAATTTAGATCTTATTATTTTAAATAGTTTTTAAGCATACACTTCCTACTCAGGAAAAGACGTGGCTTGCTTAAAAAACACAAAATACAAATGTTCTCCTTTCTCTTATAAAACTGAATGATATTAATGTGAGTGTATATTAATTTTTTTGTTGCTCTATTATCCCCTCTTCAAAAACTGCGTTATACATAAGGGACCCTTGTAGGTGTTTGTATACTAAAATACTGTAGTAATATAATGAGTACAACGACTATCACAGTTTCCCAAATTGAATAGTCTACCTCATATTAAACATTTACAATTATATCAATCAAACATCTCTTCTCCTTATTTTTATCTTCTTACATTTTATTTTTTGTTTGATTTCTGTATTTTTTTCAATTTGGACAACAATGTCTATTTGATATGTGTTGCGGCCAACATATGTTAGGCAATAGTTTCCATTTTATGAATATAAATAGATTTATCTGTTGCAACCCTTGGTATTAGTTAATATTTGCTCATCTCTTTCCCGAGGACATTTCCACGGCGGGTGGCTCTTCTCCTCCAAGAGGGCATCTCTCCAAAAGGGGCCCCATCACCCAGGGTCACATATAGACTATTTTATTTTTAAGCCGCACGGACAAAACCAATATTTTTTTGTGGGTGTTTTTTAATTATTAAAATTAATTTTAATTTGTATTTTTAAAAGTTAATTTTTTTCTTTTAATTTTAAAGTTCATATAACTTTAATGTTATGTTTTACAGTTTTTTAAGTCTTTTATTGCAAATATAGCAGTAACAAAATTCGACTAAATAATTTACCTTACTCATCACCTTGTTAGTACACGGTTGGGCTAGTAAAGGTTCATTGTGAACCCCTACCCGCCGTAACAGATATGTTTTGGAATTCCAGTGTCCCAACTTCAATATCCTTTTCTACGTTGTTTGACTTTCCAATTATTGAAAGCATAATTTCAGTTATTTAAACATTTAATGTTTTTTAGTCAATTTGAGTTGTTTGTCTAATGCAGAAGCCAAAGTAAACCTGTTCATGTTTTAGGAAAACAGTGCCCACCATTGAGGCACACCATTGGCAGTATTTTCTGACATCTTTATGATTTCCATTAGATTCTATGAATGTTTGTGTGGTCTTTTGTGTACCCTTTTGCTGAATCAGTTAATGTTGAAGTCGAGCTTTATATTTTTACTAATTTGTCTACATTGTGGTAACTTGAACACCTCCCCACTATCATTCTGATACGAATAGGATTTTAAGAGGATGTTTTCATAAATATTAATGCTCACATTTTTGTGTTAATGCTAGATTAAGATACTAGAAAAGAACAAACTAAATGCATATTAACATTTATTAATATATATATTTATAATGACAGTACAGCATAGCGGAAAAAGTAAGGAAAATATTTTTTAGGAATTTAAAAACGATTTTTGTATTATTTTGAAATAAAGTCTGCTTCAATAAAGCATTTATTTTTGTTTTTGTTTTTCCTGAACAGGATTGCAATTTACGTCAAAGGTATGTCCAACAACAGTGTAAATGCTTGTGTACCAATGTTGATGAAAAAGAAAAATGTTTGCAAGCTGATCCTAAATTGAAGTTTTGGGATTCAACGTCATGTTCCTGCCAATGCTTAAATATCAAGGACTGCACAACTGGTTATTTATTCAACAAACATACTTGCAGGTAACTAACCTAGGTTTCTAGCTGGAATTTTGTATTTATAATAATAGTTGTATTATTATAGTTGTATTAACAACTTCTTGCGGCCAGTGTATGTAATAGGCGTAGGTTTGAGCAAAACTACTCCTAGCTAATAATTGTTATTTAAATTTTAATTTAACACTGAATGATTTTCATTTTTTTTCTGGAGACTTTTTCATCCTTTTACATTAACCATTTCATACCATCCCATTTATACAAAGATGTATTTTTTCAGTGTTTCTGTATGTTTTTAGAGCTACCAATTTTTTTGCTTACAATCACACCAAATACACAACGAAAATTGGAAATTAAAATATATGTATTTATATTTGGAACTTTTTTTTCTGTATTTCGTTTATAAATAGAAAGTTTTGAAGGCTAGTATTCTGTATGAATTTAAAGCAGATAATATTTCCCACAAAATGGGTTTATTTTTGGCTAAAATGAGATGCCTCTAGAGCATCTAACTGTCCAGTTTGACTTACTTTTTAAATTGTACCAGGCATATAAAGTTGATACTATGGAAAAACCGGACAGTTGGAACGGAGTTTTTTCAGCTGGAAAGTGCACTCTGTCAAGAGCACTAGTGACATTTCAGTTTGGCCAAAAATATTCAAAAAAGGAACCTTTACTAGTCCACACCGTAAATGTAATAAAACACAGGAATCCAAATGTTAAATTTTGCTAAGATTGTATTTTACATAATTTTAAATAATAAAATTAATTCCTCTGAAAACAAAATGTATATTTCTATAAACAAAAACTAAAAAAAAAAAAGACTTAAAACTATTGCAAATAATAAATTCTTCAAAATAAAAAAATAAAATTGAGTAATATGGGGTATATTGAAAATATACTTATTATTGAAAAGTGCCATAAGCGAAAAAAAATAACAAGATAGCCTATAGGAGATGTAATATCATTACTGACATAAAATAAAAAGTATTTATATCACCGTGGGTGACTGCGAGTTGGGGCCACCCGCCGTGGGTAAATTGTCCTTGTTGGGGATGCATCAAAGTAGAAGACGTCCGTCCAACCGGCGCACAGTGGTGGAAAGTGTGAAAAACCCTCCAAAATGAAGAAAAAACAAGAAATGCCGGACACTGAGAACATGGTAGATACATCAGAAAACGAAGACTCGATTGCAAGTAGACCCACGGAAATGGAAGAGTTAGACGACAAACGCCGCCAGATTATCCGGAAAACGAAGACTTCGGGATCAATGAAAATGGAGAATGGAAAATACGGTAGCTGCAGCATCACAGTCATTTGGTCCTCACTGAGTGTCAAAAAAGATCAGATTTGCAGAGCATGGAAAAATGCATCTATAGTGGGACAGGCCTACAACTTGTATATTGGCAATGCAGTTCTTTGAGAAAAGGTTCAGCGCCTCTGGCGGACGGAAAAAATCGGTATAGATCGAAAATTTATTCGGTGCACCATGATGGTGGAGACTCGCCGGGAACCAGAACGCCAAAAAGAGATGACGCTCACCAACAGGGCAAGACGAACCATAGAGGACTAATGACAGGCGCTGCGCCGGCGATATTTTTGGTGGGGAATGAAGCGCAAGTTAAGGAACCGGTATTATAAATTTAAACAATTGCCCCTTGCCCAACTGAACCTAAGTCACTTTAGACATATGGTTGCATATGTCCACTTTCTTCTTACAATTGTATAGAAAACAAACTCAATAAAAACAACTACGTTCCCAAAAGGCCCTTGAGACCATTCTAACAGCCCTTTCAAGTATCCTATATCAATAGCAAGTGCTGACACTTAGGCAGGTACATGCTGTCATCTCACAATGGACTTGCATCAGTCAAACTATTTTATGGTTAACATATGTAAGTCAGTACACACAAGTCTTAGGTCATGGCGTCTTTCTAAGAAATCAGACCTCCCAACTTCTCGCCACGCCTTTTCCCCCCTTCCAAACATTTACTTCTAAAATTCCATAGGCTCACTACCCCCACCTAGTCTCTTAAAATTATCCGATTGGTCAAAACCCCTTCTCCTATTTCATTATTTTTCCTACCCCCTCTTCCCAAGTGTTCATATATATTTCCTAGACTAGATAGCTAAGTAAGAGAAGTAAGAAGATAGAAACTGAGTAACAGTAACATGTAGTTCTTGTAAATATGTTAGAATAAAGTCATTTTAGTCTTCACCGATTTTTTTATGATATGTAACTCGCACTATCCAAGACACCATACGTAATTGTGAAGTATGTCTACGCACTAAATATGATCCCCACCCACCGCAGGCGATACAAGAAGAAACGCCCACTGCAGAAAAGAAAAGAGCCACTTAGTGATCTACAGGTCGACTCGTTTACTTGGAGAGGGTACAAGTGGGTCACGGTAATAGACGTCTTCAATAAATCAGCAATGGCGTACCCACTGACAGAAAAATCGGCGGAAGTAGTAATGAAGGCCCTGCGAACGTGGTTCCAGTATTATGGCGTTCCAGAGAGAATCTTATTTCACAACGGACGAGAGTTTGACAATGCTGGTATGAGAGCAGAGATGAAAATCTTGGGGGTAACGTGGCACCTCAAGAGTCCAGTTCACCCGAAAGGTGTAATATATCGCCTCCATAGTACACTTAGTGACCACCTACGAGTGTACCAGCTGGAGAAGGAACTCGAGGCACACGAGGCGATGGAAAGGGCGATCATCGCTTACAACCACTCACTACATTCTATCACAAGGATAGATTGTACATACATTGCTTCGTTCGAGGATATTTTTGGATTACGTGGTCGTCGCAGGGACTATCGGGACTCGGCGGTAGGAGAGGACACTATTGCCATTAACAGTATGGCACGACGGGGGTATTGGATAAAGTTAAGGACAGGATAGAGTGGGAAAAGAAGAAACGGGTGGCAAGGCAAAACCTCGGTATCCGCGGTTTGATGGGCCAAATTAAAATCCGGGACGGTGGTATACCGGAAAGTAGGGACAAATCTTGGAAAAGAGGTGTAGAGATACGAGGACTCAGGGTTATCACAATCAGAAGAACATAATGTGGTCACCATAGAGAGTTTAAAGGAACCAAGAAGGCGTAGGACGGTCCATTTGGAGCAGTTGAAACCTGCAGCGGCGAAACCTTGACGGCTAGGAATGCCTTCAACCCCTTCCTAACAGAAGAAATTAGTTTCAGAAGAATTTTGGTAAAGAAAATTGTTAGTGTCTTTTTTTGCTTGTTATACAGAGAGTATTTTTTTTTTTTTTTTTTACATACAGTGGTGTTTTCCTTTTTTTAGGTTTAAATGTAAATATATATTCTTACTTTCTTTTGTTGTATTTAATATATAGCTTTTCCTTTGTATTTTTTCTGTACACATTTATATAATATTTTGAGTTTACCAGGATTGTTCGTAAACTGGCGTGGGGGAGTTACTTTCAGTTGTACAACTCATATCAGCTGTTCGACTAGATCAGTTGACGCAAATGTATATATGGACGAGGTGGTCTAAAAAAAAGTGGCTTTCACGTGTGATAATGATAAACGCGGACGAAGAAGATCAGGGATAGTCGTCCGGGGACGTGAGGCGATTCCTGAGGAAAGGGTCTCCATAAGAAGAACAAAATGTCACCCAAGTAAATTATAGCAGAGAAGAAACATCTACAGACGACAGTTCACACGACGAAAAACCAGCAGAAATAGAAGTACAGGAGGAGATTATAAATGACAAGAGGTACCAAATTGTTTGGAAAACGAAAATGTCGAGTCCGCTGAAAGTGAGGTATAGCAAATACGGCAGCATTCTATATCAGATGGGGCAGAGTTGTATTCGCTCTGGTTTCCGCATATATGCCGTATCGACAGGCCAATGTAAATGTTAATGTTGAAGATAATATAGCTGATGTGGAGGCTGTCGCACTTAAGTAGAGAAGTGTGATAGTCTGTTCCAATACCAGTTCGTGGAGCATGGCCTGGGGTTCGGTCCACACAGATGCCAGAGGTAGACTGCTAGAGGAGACCATGGCGAGGTGTCAACTCGTCGTTATGAATGAGCCCAATGGGCCCACATTTGTTGGAGCGAGGGGTCAGAGTTGGACAGATGTGACACTTGCAACGGCTCCCATAGCGAAGCTCATTCTGGACTTGACTCTACAGTCAGATACGAGCTCCGACCACCGGGTCTTAGCCTTCAGTGCGGTGGAGGAGGAAGGTGATGCCCTAGCTGTTGAAAAGGGCTTCGTGACCCGATCGGCGAACAGGAGAGCATTTTCCAGTTAACTGGTGGGAATACTGGTTGATCAAGAATGGGAGGAGATGGTGCAGATAGATGAGGAGGCAGAAATTGACCACAGGGTGGCAATGCTTACGGGCACCATTACAGAAGCGGCAAGTATTACCCTCAAACGCCGCAGGGCGAGAGTACGTCCGGTCCCATGGTGGAAGCCGGCTCTAACACAGAATAGAATACTACAGGGCCAGGCGTAGGTACCAGGAAGAATTTAAGCATAGGTATAGGGTATACCGAAAGGGAGTGCGTTGCCAGAAGAAGAAATCTTGGGACGAATTAATTGTAGAGGAGTCAGAAAGGAATCCCTAGGGTATCCCGTACAGGGTGACACTGGAAAAGGTTAAGCCATTACAGGTGATGGCGGCACACTCTATTAGAGTGAGAGGTGCCCAGGCAACCACCTTGGAGAAGGCTGCCAACATGTATATAGATTATACTTACCCTAGGGAAGATCCGTCCCAGGATAGGTTGGATCCAGATGATGGAAAGATTAGACGCACCACGTCATATCCACTATAGGATATGTGGGTCCTTCGTCTAGCCGTGGACAGGCAAAGGATCGGAAGGGCTCCAGGGCTAGATAGCATAGATGTTACAATCCTCAAGAACAGTGCCCCTTATATCGAGGAGGAGTTATTGGATATATTCAACGAGTGTTTGGATAAGGGGTACATTCCAAACAAGTGGAGGATTGCAAACTTGAGACTGCTCTACAAGGGAGATGGCAAGGATAGGGAAACGCCTAAAGCATATCGACCTATATGCCTCATCCCAGTAGTTAGTAAGGTGCTGGAGCACATGATCGTCCACAGTCCTTAGTCCTGCAAGGACTCGACCCGTGGCAAGGGAACTACGGATGTGCTGCTGACAGTGCGTAGGGACGTGGAGGAGAGAGCGGGGAAATATGTCTTGTGGAATAATATAAAGGATAGAATTGTGAGGGGAAAATGTAAGAGAGTGGAGCGGCACAACCTCTGGGTACGGGGTCTGATAAAAAAGTTAGAATAGGGACCATAGTATATCACAAATTAGGTTCTAACAGAAGGAAAGAGCTGCAGAGGTATGAGAGCCCATTCAGAGTAATTGTGATTAGAGAGCATAATGTTGAGAGCTTAAAGGAACTAAAAAAGAAACGCACGGTCCATATAGAACAATTGATGCTTCCTACGACGGCAGTATCATGAGGGCTTGGAATATTTTCAACACATACCTGTTCTCTACACGTACAATAAAATAAAAGGATTACAAATCATTTAAAAAATGCTATCTTCGTTTATGCGCGGAGATGAGGATACTCCAGCGTTCTACGGTGTTTCCGATGTGGGGAACTTCAGTTGTTCAATGTGGACATTTCTTCTCTTTTTGGGTTCATTTACACTCTCTATTGTAACCACATTGTGTTCTCTTGTGACAATCACCCGGAATGGCCCCTCGTACCGCTCTCACTCCTTACTCCGATTTGTCCCCACCCAGCGATAGACAATTGTCCCGATTTTAATCTCCTCCCCCCCCCTAATGTCTCTAAGGTTTAAATTCTGGCCAGTTACCCGTTTGTTTATTTCTCGCACTATCCTCTCTCTGACTTTCCGCCATACTTTGGTTAGTGCCATGCCGTTATTTACGACCTTTCCCCCACCACCAGCTGTGGTCCTATAATCCCGGCGGCGCCCCCGAAGCCCAAAAAGAATTTCGAAGGGTGAAAATCCAGTTATCGCATGTATTGAATGATTATAGGCCCCCACTACTTTTGTCATCGCTTTGTCGGGCTTTAATCCTTTATCTAACTGACAGACGCTTAAATGATCCCCAAGGGTGCTGTGCAGTCTCTCTACTCCCCATCTTCCCTTGGGGTGACCTGGCGTGTTTAGGTGCCATTCTACGCCTAGCGCTCTCATTTCCTCCAGAATCGGAATTCCCTCCCTGCATCCGATGAAATCATGTCGGGAATGCCGTAGAACTGGAACCACTGTCTCAACGCTCCAATTACTGCCTCTGCTGATTTTTCTTTGACTAGATGGGACATAGCTACTTTACTAAAGAGGTCCATGACCGTTATCCATTTATAACCCTTCCAAGAGAAGATTTGAAGGTCTGTAAGGGGCGTGTCATCCGTGGGCGTTTCTTCCTGTATTACTTTTGGTGGGTGCGGGTCATATTTTGTGCTAAGACACACGTCACACGTACCTATGACCTCCTGTATAGTTTTCTTCATAACCCACCAAAAGTATCTGCGTTTCAGGGCTTGCATCGTCTCGTTCACTCCTCTGTGATTCGTCTTTCCCTGATCACGTCACTTCTTTCTGCTGCTCCTCGTCCCGTATTGTATCAACCATCCTCAAGCAACGCACGAACACGCGGTCTACCCCTAATTGTTCCGATCACCAGAGTCTTTTTATCTTTTCCCAGATGACCGCATTGCCCACATAAATATGGTAAGTCCGTCCGGCCTTGGACGCGTCTTTTAATGCTCGACAAATGAGGTCCTCCTTGGATCCCAGCTGAGACTATATGGTGTTTATCGTTCTGCGTCCGTAGCTGCTATAGTCTACATTCATCAGTCCGGACGTCCTCGTCTTCCAGATGATTTGCCTCGGCTTGTCGTTAATTATTTCGTCAACTTGGTCCATTTCCGCGGGTCTCCCCCCGGTTGATCTATCGTCTTCCAATGACAGGAACCAACGGACAGGTTCCTTCTACAGTTGTTCCATACACTTGCGGATATTATTCTCCATGGCAGGAGTCACGATCATTCGGCTTCCTTTCTTTAAGAGATTATTAGTGGGTACTAAATATTCTGCCATTTCTGGCACAAATCTCCGATAATAGTTGAGGTTATTTAGCAACCTCCGAACTCCCTTAACATCCCTTGGCACCATCATCTTTTGGATCCCCTCAGGATCAGGCTTGATTCCCTGTCCCGAGATCACATGTCCTAAAAAGTTAATTTGATCCCGACCTAGCACCGACGTTTCCTGGGACAATTTCAACCAAAATTGTCTAATCCTCTGAAAGATCTTCTCCAGATGTCTTATATGCTCCTCTTCGGACTTGCTAAACACGAGAAGGTCGTTCATGTAGACCTGACACATGGATTCATCCAACCAGCGTAAAAATTCGTCCATCAGGAGCTGGAACGTGATTGGTGCGTTTTTCAACCCAAAGGGTGAATTCATAATGACCCCTCTCAAATGTGAAGGCCGTTTTGTTTTGGTCCCTGGGGTGTATTGAGATTTGGTGATATCCAGCTTTAAGGTCAAGGGTGCTGAATATGATTGCTCCCCCTAATCTGTCTAGAATGTCCTCTAGTCTCGGGATCGGATATTTTTCGTCTACCCTATTCTCATTAAGCTTTCTATAATCTACTACGACTCGATATTTTTCGGAAGTTTCCCCTGGTAGACTCTTCTTCTTCAAATCCCACAAAGATCTATTAAATGGCGAAGTACTATCCACTATTATGCCTTGTGCCTTTAGACTCTCTAATTCTTCCCGAATGTGTTGATGGAGTGCCTGAGGATATCTCCTTTCTTTCACGTACGTAACCATATCTCGCTTTAATTAGATTTCATGGATTGTCTTACCCATCTTCCCCAACCTATTTCCCTGCTTGAAGAATATATCCGAATATTCCTCCGCTATTAACTCGCGGTGTCCCTTCCCTCGTAAGTCGTTGACAACTGAATTTTTTCTGTCCCAACCGAATATCCCATCGGTTTCCCACATTTCTTATTCGTGCCCCCACCTTCGACAAAAGGTCGCATCCGATGATAATCTGATACTCGCGTGGCATATTCCCCACTGCGTGCATCATTAATTTACCTCCGTCAATCCCCCATTCGCCCAGATCTATAATGACTTCCCCTTCCTCGCTACAGGGACCACCCAGGGTGATTAACTTACAATGACATACCTGAACGTTGGGCTGGGGTGTCCTCTCTCCGTTTCTCAGCTTCTTAAAAGCCTCTTGACACACGATGGTGTTGTAGCTCTTGTATCGACCAAGCACCGTACTCCTCTCACTTCAATAATAGGCAGATCTCTTCAGTGGATCCTCTCCCCCCGTTCGCTCCCCTCCATTCGTTCCTCGATGTGTTTGGCTGCCTTATCTCTACATCCTCAACATTTGTACCTGATGCCTCTGATACCTCCGAGATGTCGCTGCTCGCCTCGTCTGGTCTATGTGACTCTCTTCTTCGCTTCACTCTCTGCACATTAACCTCCATAGGCTCTCCGAGGTTCGCTTCTTTCCTCCGGTACATATAGGGGCATCTTCTCGCTATGTGGCCCTCGTTTCCACATTCACGTTCGAAGCATCTGTCACGAGGACATTGGGCCACCAGGTGACCTGTTTTCCCACATCCGTGGGACCTCCGCTCTTCCCTTCGGCCGTTATTCCTCGGCTTGGCCTGTTTCATTCTTCTGTCGCCTGAACCTCTTTCCCAGCCGACATCTCTCTGGTCCTTTTTCCTCCAAGGCGCTGGATTATTCCTCGGGCGGGTATACTGGATTGTTCCACCAAGGGGGGGCCTCAACCTCCATCCTGGTGTCTTCTTCCCGGCACTTGCGTCTATCATATCCTGGGCACATTCTATAAATGTGCGCTCCCGTGGCAGTCCTTCTTGCTTGTTAGTTTCCTTTTCCAGCTGTACCTTCGATATCAGCTGACTGAGGGGATCAGGGTACCGAACCCAATAAATCCAGTATATTACAGCAGTCAAAGCGTGTTAGATCTTATTCCTTCTCCTCTTTTTTAACAATTGGCTTTCATCGATACTTAAGTGGTGCCGAAACTACCTCGTAGGTAGTTACCTCAATAACAGGAGTGTCAGGATCGTGGTCCAGACAAAAATTGAAAGAGGATGTCCGCTGGGTTCGGTACTAGGACCAGCTCTGCGGAAGCTAGTATTCGATAAGTTGCTAGGGCAATTAGAGGAAATAGGGTTTCTTGCCACGGCTTACGTTGACGACCTGGCATTTATCTTGGCCAAGAACAGCAGAGCCAGACTAAAGACAGAAGCGGAGAGGTGTGCCAGTCTCAGGAGAGTGGTGCATGAAGAGGAAGTTGAGTATGGGAGCAGCCAAGACTCAGGCCATACTCATAAGAAGCTCCACGGACAGGGCTAATCCTATCACTCTGGATATCCAAGGAGAGAGGGTGAGGCCGAGTGAGGAGGTAACATATCTTGGTGTGAGGATAAGAAGAAGATTTGATGCCACTTCTTATTTAGTGTATCTAAAGGACGGGTTGGCCCTGTCACGCAATGGATTAAGTAGGATAGGGAATGCATTTTCGGGCCTCAGGTACCCTGCAACGATGACCATATATAAAGGTGTGATCTTGGGTATTCTGAGGTATGCATTCCCTCTGTGGAGCCAAAACCTCACACAGAAGAGGAGACTGGCCACAATACAGAGATTGGCTCTGATGAGGGCCACGAAGACAAACAGAACGGTGTCACATGAGGTGGTGTAAGAACTGCCCGGAGCGATGCCCCGCATTCCTCTCCTCAGGGAGGATGTCCTTAAATATGAAGTAAAGAGGCAGGGACTAGAAGTGCTACCGGAAGAGCTCAATTGCCTGCATCAATGTATTTAGTGTGTGTTCAAGTTATATCTATTAGTTTGTTTTTTCAATATAT
>NW_027104746.1:54419-60105 GCF_000696795.3 Halyomorpha halys
CTTTACTCAGTTGTTTTTATCTAGCCTCAATTGCGTGCATCAATCTATTTAGTGTGTGTTCAAGTTATATCTATTAGTTTGTTTTTTCAATATATAATAAAAGGTTCTTCTTAATCAACTTATTGTTTACTTATTACAATCACTTTTAAGTCACAACAATTTTTAAGCATGAATATGTATTTAATCTTTTTATTTCATTACAGTTGTGAACCTGAACAGAGACAAATTGCTGGACAGCACAATACTGATGTTTACAGAAGATAATGAAGCTTATAGAATAGCACATTGTTCAATTATATGTGTTGAACATTAGGTTTATCTTTTTGTAATTCTTTTTGTTTTGAAGATGGGATTAAATGGACAGTTACTATACTTAAATCACTATTTTGGAGTATTTTTTTTTTTTTAAAGTTAAGTAATGAAACATAAAATTCAAAAAGATAAATATATGTATATTAAAAGATCTATTATAACACCTATAGTTAGCAAAATTTGTATCCCTTACAATTACAAAGCACAATGTTAATTTATGAGTAAAATTAAATGACTGTCAATCATAAGGTCATTGTAATTACCATATTTAAAATAAGTAAGCATTTGTATTGTCAAATAATAGAAAAATTTAGTTTTCAACAGGAGCTGTGAGCATAGCAGTCTTATCTTCAATTTTTATATTTACTAAGCAGCATTAATATGCATGAAAATTAACTTCGATCAAGTTTTAATTGTTATTAAATAAACATAGATACAAAATTAGTAAAATAGCAAAGAATTTTGTGTACAGAGTTTATTCATTAGACATTGAATTTGCACATTAAAACTGACAACAGTATAAATCTAGTCTGTTAATAGATAGAAACTTGTTCTTTGGTTAAGAAAACTGTCTGTTTATTTGATAGTGTAGTGGTGATTAAAGTTTGTAGTAGAGATGCGACATCGATAAAAAAAACATCGACAAAAAAACATCGATGTATTTTTTTAACCATTTCAGTAACATAAAAACTGTTAAAGACTACTCATGCTCCGCCCAGTCAAAAGTGCTTTTTCAATCAACCAATAGGACATGGACTCCAAAAAACATCAATGTTTTAAAATATCGTTGCTTACAATACATTACCCAAAAAACATCGATGTTTTTGAACAACTATTTCAGAAACATAAAGTCTGTTCCAACGATCACGCATTCTACGGCCTGCCAGGAGTGCTTTTTGTATAAAGAATGGGACATCGACTACAAAAAATATCGATGTTTATAAAATATCGTTGCTTACAATACATTACCCAAAATACATCGATGTTTTTGAACATCCATTTCAGAAACATAAGGTCTGTTATTCGACAACGTATGTTCAGGCCAGTCAGAAGTGGTTTTTTAAACAAAGAATCTGACATCGACAACAAAAAACATCAATGTTTTAAAATATCGTTACTTACAATACATTACCCAAAATACATCGATGTGTTTGAACAACTATTGAAGGAACATAAGGTCTGTTCCAACGAACACGCATTTTACGGCCTGTCAGAATTGGTTTTTTAAACAAAGATTCCGACATCGACTACAAAAAAATCGATGTTTTCAAAATATCGTAGTTTACAATACATTGCCCAAAATAAATCGATGTTTTTGAACATCCATTTGATTAACATAAGGTCTGTTCCAACGATCACGCATTCTACGGCCTGTCAGAAGTGGTTTTTGAAATGTTTTAAAATATCGTTACTTACATTACATTACCCAAAATACATCGATGTTTTAAAATATCATTGGTTACAATACATTACCTAAAAACATCGATGTTTTTGAACAACTATTTCAGAAACATAAGGTCTGTTCCAACGAATACCATGTTCAGGCCAGTCAGAAGTGCTTTTCGTATCAAATAATGGGACATCGACTACAAAAAACATCGATGTTTTTAAAATATCGTTGCTTACATTCTGTTCCAACGATCACGCATTGTACGGCCTGTCAGAAGTGGTTTTATAAACAATGAATCCGACATCGACTACAAAAAACATCGATGTTTTTAAAATATAGTTGCTTACAATACATTATTCAAAATACATCGATGTTTTTGAACATCCATTTCAGAAAAATAAGGTTTGTTCTTCGACTGCGTATGCTCAGACCAGTCAGGTTGGAGGTACTTTTTTATTCAACCAGATTGTTGATAGGAATCTATTTATACTGTAAATTTTTGGTTTTCATTTAGTTGCTTTTGGAAAAAAATGAAAAATCGGTACAAAACATCGATGTTTAGAAAACATCGGCTTAAAAACATCGATGTTTTGGGCAAGACATCGACATCAATGTCGCATCCCTAGTCTGTAGACATAACCAAAATATAATTAAATAATCTTTATTAATGTTTGTTGAACAAAATTATTGTTTAAACATCTAAATACAAATACTTTAAATCAATCTGATTTGGTACAATTTATTTCCTCAAAGTAGTTAAAATTGAAAGATCCCTAGGGATACAATCAGGTAAGTTTCTTTGCTATCTGCCAAACTTTTTTTGGAATTTAGGATGTGTGCTTGGAAAAAAATTCCTAACCATGTTGGAGAAAGTTCATATACCTCCTAGATGTCCTAATATAATGATTGGTAACAATTGGAAACTTATATAAAATGCTTGCAGTAATAGAATTATACTAAGACAAGAGTATCATTTTTGAGACGTTATCCCTAAAATAAACTATGTCCATAACATTTTAAATAAGAGTACTGAATCTTAGCAGAAAGAGTAGATAAATACATTACAATTTTGACCTTGGATTTTAAATACATGAAGGAACAAAACTTTAACGCAAAGATATCGTTATAATATACACTGGGTATTTATTCAACAGATTGTTGACTGACCGTGTGTAATTATTTAATAACAGAAAGATGACCTGGGTGAAGTAAAAAAAACATCTCATCTGTCTTGACAACAAGGATGACAACTCAAACTTGAGTTGTCATCACTCAAGTTTGAGTTGTCATCTCTCAAGTTTAGTTTTCATTCTTGTTTCAATCAAGACAGCAAAGTGGGGCGAAATGTTGGTTAACAATAAATAGTTTTTTCTACTATTTTGGTAACACTATTGTTCGCCACCTGGACTATCTTCCTACGATCTACTTCATAGATCTTTATTCAATATTCCTAGTATAAATTAAATACCATTTGAGTTGCTGTTTTGACCACACAGGGACTATTTTTGTTTTACTAGGAATTTATGTACTTTCTTTTCACCATTTTCTATTGAGCTAGGTTATAGATTATCCTGAAGGCCCCAATACTGTGTGTTCAATAATTACTATCATGAGAAGATAATTTTGGAACATGCAGACAAGGAGAGAATAGGATAGGAGGAGGACACAATAGAGAACTTGGACCCACTGTGCCAGCAGGATCATCCCAAGAGGTTATCAATAATCTGAGAGGTGATAACTAAAAGGGAACAAGCCTTCCACCATTACCAGCCTTGTATGCACACATTAAACCTTGATGTCTATGATATTCAAGGGTATATTTATTCAGGTTAAGCCAGGATACCTCTTTGAATACTTTTTATTAATGAAACATACAGTTTTCAATCCTCAAAAAGTTCCAACAACTCCATGATTCATTTCCCCAAAGTAAACACCATCTAGAATCATCTCTCACTATTCTCCAGTTTGATTATGTATGCTTAGTGTATAGATGGTTTTCTGGAGAGCAAGAGGAAACAGAAAAAAAATTATAAATGGTTTTGTTTAATTCAGGTATTCCCTTGAGTAAAAATTGGGGGATATTACCCAAATTAATTATTATACTGGTGAGCTGGTTTATTAAGGAATTACTTATAGTTTGCTGGTAATGAGTGGACTGTATTTAAATAACATGATATGATGTACTTTAAAATAAAATACCTCTATTCTGGATGGTTTGAACAAAATAATTACAATGTGATTAGTTGGTTAGTGAGAAATTTAGGTTTATGACATGAATGGGTTTAAATATTGCAGTTTACTTGTGTGATGTTCCTGAGACTTGATGTTGATGTTGGGATCTTGATGTTGATTCTCGTTTGAAGATGTACATGAAAGAAGGGTTCCTCTTGGTTCTTTTTCCTCATCCCCCCGTCGCCGCCGCCTCCCTCGCCTGAGTGTACAGATTTACTCCCTCATGATTTATGAGAAGAGACTTTCCTGAAGAATACTGTCTCTTTCTTCACCAACAGAACAACCACAGGTCAAGATGGCGACTCAACTGGTACTCACCCCTTTGTTTTATTGGGGATCAAGATGGCTGCCCAAACTTCCTACCGCTTATCCCTGCCACCAAATGGCATAATGAACCTCAGTCCAGAAGTGAGGGGGCACCTTTCTTAAACAGGTTTCATAAGATTCATTTTCAGTATTAGCAGAAGTTCTCACATTTCTTACTGATATTCCAACCAAGGATGGTTTTAGTTAAATTCCTGACAATAATACCTTCTAATTCTACTTCTTAAGAACAGAAAACGATTTATATATCCCCTTCCATAGAACTGGTTTCTTTGAAAAACCCTATATCATACATGCTACAGTTTTTTTTAACACTATTTATTTCTCCATCTCCTCCCGCAATATGAGCATATGCTTAAAGTAAGAAGCATCAATACCCTTGTAGCCAATATAGTAAGAAACACTCTCCATTACTTGCAGATGAGAGAAGAGAACAATTTTTTCTACTACTCTTGAAATCGAAGTTATGATGCACACTTATCTTAAGGAAGTGGTTTCCTGACTGGGGACGGAAGAACAGGACAAGAATGCTTAGGGAGACGATGCCGCCCAACTATCCACCTGAGTGAGTTCACTCCAAATTTTTCTTCTTATTCAACTGAAACATGATCAATCTAGCCTCAAATCGAAATTATAAAATTAACCTAATCTACCCATGTTTCCTTATGGCTTTCTCCTTATAACCCTGTAAATGTTCAATAGATTCATTTTCATTCTTTTTCAATTAAATTACATACAGTCCACTCATTAACCCAACTAGCACATTCTAAAATGAAGTAGTGCCTGGTCTTAAGTTAAAGGTTCACTTCATACAACCACAAACACGGTTGAGGCAGAACGTAATGGAAAATCGTCCTTCAAAATAAGAATAAAACATCATGTAAAATACCCAAGTCAGAATACTGAAATTCAGAAATGGAGACTGATAACTATCTGAATTATAGTGTGAGTATTAACTTATATACCTATACTACAAATATAATATAATATATATAAATATAATTCAGATATAAGCCACTCACTATTTTTCATTGTCTGTCATAGTGTTCAATTCAAGTTATTTATTTATTTTTTCAGTTTTTTAGACACTACTTGCATATCTTATATTATACATATCTTCTTACCTACATGATATTATATTTCATCTGTCACTGTTTTCAATCTACTACCATACAATTCCACGATTATCAATCAATTAAAATTTTGTACTATTCAATTATCAGTTATCAATTTTTTACCATTTATGATTTAATTCTATATTTTGTATAGTTCTAAATTTGTTTGTATACTATTCCTTTTCAATTGTATGTTGCTCTAAATGTTGTTATATCTTTTGTTCTATAGCCCTGATGAAGACCTGAAACTCAGGTCGAAACGTCGGCATAAAATAAATAAATATGGTTTTGTTTATTTATGTTGTTCTTTGCT
>NW_027104746.1:60155-64093 GCF_000696795.3 Halyomorpha halys
CCCCCCCGACAAACTTCTCCAATCATTAATCTACGGTCAACTATCTACACCTCATAATATTAAATTATTTCGCTTACATTCTTCAGTGACCAATATTTAATATTTTTTAGCCACCAGTTAAGTTATTTATAAATTTATACGAGGAAAAAAACATAAAGAAACTTAGCAGCCTAAGGAAATCGAGGAGGTAAAGAAGGGAAGATACTCTTGGAGTTGGGGAGTAAGAGCATATCCCTTCCCTCTGGCCAAGGCGGAGAAGGCCTCTCTAGTTTATTCTATACTTGGTGCTCAATACCTATTATAACTAAATATATTTTAGTTTTGATATAATACCTCGAAAATGATTTTTTTTGTTTTAACCACTAAGATAGTTTATTTACATTCTCATTTATTTCGGAAGATCGCGAGTTAATAGTATGTGCATGAGGCAAATTCAATCTTTGGATAAATAAAAATTAAATAAATACTTTGGTATCAATATATATATACATAAGTAACAGTCTGAGGCAGCTGTTACTTCGATGTCAGCTGACTGAGGGGATCAGCTGATCGAATGTATATACAGAGATGTACCGAACCCAATAAAGCCAGTATGTTACAGGAGTTCAAGCGTGTAAAATCTTATTCCTTCATCTATTTTTTGACATTTTGCTTTCGCCTATAATTGAGTGGTGCCGAAACACGGGATTTGAATACCAGAACAAATTTTAGTCTAAAGAAAATTGTTTTTTCTTTTTCTTTGTTCTCTCTTTTTCTTGATTTATGGCAGGTAACGGAATAGTGAGAACATCAGTTCTAAACATTGAAGGTCAGAACTTCACTAACCCACTTCCAGCTGCAGCCAACCAACCTGCAGCTGCAGTCAACCCGGATATGGAGCCATTACCGGAAGTCTCTTTAGCGCAAGCTCATGCAACGACGCTAGAATAGATTAAGGTCCGTACTGCAACCGCCCAGTACCTGAGGAAGACGGTATCGGACTTGAAAAAATTCACAGGAGAAACCGGAGTATAAAATCTCTATTTAAAAGGGAGTGATCGACTAATAAGCCGAATTGAAGTGAAGAAAGCCGAATACCTGCTCGACAGTGAGGATGCTGAGGCGTTAGGATAGCAGTCGTCTACAGGGTGAAAAATGTAATATCCTCAATCAAATTCAAGCGGATAAGATGACACCCTGGAGTGCTATCAAGGCGCAATTGAAGAAGGCATTTGGAGGAGGACGTTGGACCACAGAAGAGGAGATATTTATGATGATAAGGGAGACGAAGAAACCAAGACAGTCTAATGGGCAGTATGCCGCGGAAGTCCTGGCACGCTACAACAGAATAAGTAATAAACTCAGTGAAATGATGGAGACAATCCAGGTACAGGGTTGGATGCAATTCCTATCCAATGTACTAAAGATTCAGTTGGTAAAGGAGCTGGGAAAGAAGGAAGGAATGCCGAGAGAGCGCTCCTACATAAAATGCGCGCAGGAACTAATTGACACCAGCGCCAGAGAGGAAGAGTCCCGTATGGAAATAGAAGAAAGCGGGTGGATGAGAATTGCTTATAATCGACCGAGGACTAATCTACTTCCATGGAGAAGAAATCAATACTGTCATAGTGGAAAGTAAAGAGTAGCAATCACCAACCACACACTGCTGAATTATAACGTGAGGAAAGAGAGCGGGGGTTAGCCTAAATAGAGATAGCAGGAGTGAGGTGCCTGGTGGACACCGGCAGTTCCAACACCATCATGAGCCGAGAAGCCCTAAAGGCTGGAAGGGGGAGATGATCACGGGCTGTAAAGGAGAGGAGATACCCGCAGGCGCTACGTCACCACACCCGGGATGAGCTTCAAAGTTTAAAACACCAGGGAATAATTATTGACAGTAATTCCCTACCCCACGCACCCTAAGTGACCATTATGAGTTTACAAGGATGCCGTTTGGTCTCAAAAACGCCCCTATAACTTTTCAGCGCCTGATGGAGGAGTTTCTGAGAGGTATTGACGAATCCGTCTGTCAGATTTACAAGGATGATCTCCTAGTTTTCAGTAAGAACGCAGAAGAACACGTGCAGCATTTACAAAGCGTATTCCAAAGAATTAGGCAATTTGGGCTCAAATTATCGGCAGATAAATCATCGATGGGGCAGGAATAAATAAATTGTTTGGGTAACACGATTTCCAGGGAAGGAGTTAAACCCGACGCGGATAAAGTCGCAGCTATCCAGAAGATGACAGTGAAGGGAGTTCGGAATTTGCTGTGAACTTTAAATTACTACCACAGATTTGTGCCTGAAATGGCTGGGTACCTCGACCCACTCAACAACCTTCTGAAGAAAGGCAGGAAGGTGATCATCACTCCGATGGTGGAAGACAATATCAGGCGGTGCATGGAGAAGCAGGAGCCGGTGCTTGCTTTCACAGACTTCATCCGGAAATTCACTATCACTACAGATGTGAGTGAGTACACGCTGGGAGCGGTTTTGTCTTAGGAGGGTGAAGGAGGAGATCGCCCAGTGGCATACGGCAGTAGGCTCTTGACAGAGACGGAGACCAGATACAGTGCGCTGGAACGAGATCTCTTAGGAATAGTGTGGGCTGTTGACCACTTTAGGGCCTATGTGTTCGGGAGAAAGTTTAAAGTACACACTGACCATAGGCCCCTGCAATGGGTGGGAAAGTTGAAGAAGTCTACGTCCAGGATTACACGTTTGAAGAAATTATTGGGACAGTACAATATGGAAATCACATATAAACCAGGCGTAGAAATGGTGGTAGCTGATTGGTTGTCTCGAGCCATAGCGGTAAACGCGTTTTAAGAAGACAACAGGGAAGCATAAGGAGTGAGACAGTTTCTACGAGAATGGGCGCCGAGAGAGGAAGATGAACAGAATGTGCTGGAGGAAGACGATAGGGAGGAAGCATCGTCTAACGAGAGCTCTGTGGAAGGAATTGGTCTTCCTTATGATATGGATGAATTAGAGGATATCATCAATGATAAGAGGCAGCATATTATATGGAAGACGAGAACCACTGGATTAGTCAAAGTTGAGTGTAACAAGTATGGAAGGAGAGATATCCCGACAATTTGGTCGCAGCCAGACGTGAAAAACGACCAGATCTGTAAAATATTGAATAATGTAAACTATAATGTTTAATTTTGGTCACTCCGGTGGTTTTTGTCTTCCAAATAATTTGTCTCTTCTTGTCATTAATTATTTCCTCCATTTCCTCAATATATCCTGGTCTTTCTTCAGCCAAACTCTCGTTATTCGAAGATTCTTCCCTACCATATTCTTCCGCTCTGGGCGTCCATTGCTTCATGACACCAGACGGTTCCCCATTTTCTTGTTCCACGGCGTTCGTGGTTATGGCTCGAGACAACCAATCGGCCACCACATTTACTTTGCCCGGTTTATATATAACCTCCATGTTATATTGTGCTAGAAGCTTCTTCCAGCGAGTTATCCTAGCTGACGATTCCTTTATTTTTCCCACCCACTGGAGTGGTCTGTGGCAAGTGTGTATCTTGAACCTCCTGCCGAAGACATATGGTCTAAAGTGATCGACGGCCCACACTATTCCCAAGAGTTCTCGCTCCATTGCGCTGTACCTACATTCCGTCTCCGTAAGGGGTCTGCTGGCATACGCCACTGGGCGTTCTCCCCCATCAGCCTCCTGAGGCAGCACCGCTCCTAGCGCATACTCACTCGCATCTGTGGTAATCGTGATTTGCCGATTAAAATCGGGAAAAGCAAGTACCAGCTCTTGCTACAACCTCTCCATGCACCGTCTGATATTGTCCACCATCATCGGGGTGACGATCATCTTCCTCCCTTTCTTGAGTAGGTTGTTTAGTGGAACGAGATACTCCGCCATTTCTGGAACAAACCTCCTGTAATAATTTAGAGTCCCCAACAACCTCCGAATTCCTTTTATGTCACTAG
>NW_027104746.1:64413-68791 GCF_000696795.3 Halyomorpha halys
GTCATGGGAGAAAGCACGGGGGAGAATGGAAAAAGCGGAACGCTGAGCGATCACCTTCGATTGTACCAGGCAGACCAAGGGCTGGAACCGGACGTTGCAATGCCAAAGCCAATAGCGGCATACAATCATTCGGTGCACACCGTTATGGGGTTTTCGCCGTTTGAGATCCTTTTCGGGCTTTGTGGAATCCGGCGGGACTACAAGGCCACGTTGGGGGACGGTGATGAGATAAGCAACAATCATGTCACTAGGAAAAAGCTATGGGAAAAAGTCCGGGGAAAATTGGAGAGGAAAAAATCCAGGAGAGTAGCTCGGGAGAATTTAAACCTCACAGATAGGAAGAGAATGATAAAAATTGGGACAATTGTATATATAATGTTGGGATCAAACAGGGGTAAGAAGATACAGCGATATGAGGGACCATTCAGGGTTTTAATAATAAGTGAACATAATGTTGTAACTATTGAGAGCATTGGAGAACCCAAAAAGCGCAGGACCGTTCATATTGAACAACTTAAAGTCCCACTAACCGAAACACCTGCGCAAGAGTAATCCGGAGTGTCCTCATATCAACTTATCTGTTGTGTTATCTTTTCTTAAGTGGTAATTAATTTTTTTTTTAATTTATCTTTGATCATGGCGATGTACTGAATAAATTACGTTGCATTTTTTTTTTAATTGTATAAATTCATGATTTTATTTTTGTTTTGCTTTACTTTTAGTTTGTAATAAGCGATTATGAGGAGTGTCTATCTTTTGCTTTCTTTATTGTAAATAGTTATTTTTGTTGTATTTTCTATTAATTTATTGTATAATTGAAGTTTACGAGGATTGTTCGTAAACTGGTGGGGGGAGTTACAGCCTTAGTCAGCTGTTACTTCGATGTCAGCTGACTGAGGAGATCAGCTGATCGCATGTATATAAAGAGATGTACCGAACCCAATAAAGCGAGTATTTTACAGCAGTTCAAACGCGTCACATCTTATTCATTTTTCTCTTTTTTAACATTTTGCTTTCACCGATACTTGAGTGGTGCCGAAACCTGGGAGCTTTCGATACCGGATCATTTTTTTCTTTTAAGAAAAATTTTGTTGTTCTTTTATCATCTTCATTTTTTTTTCTCTCTTTCATTTTTTTAAATAATGGCAAAGGGATCGTTAGACAAGCGGTTTTTAACCTGGAAGCTTTGAATCAAAACGTGGTCCAGAACGCACCTCCCATAGAGGGGAATCCTCCACCCCCAGAGTTTCCTCCAATATCAGTATCTCTTGCAGGAGCACATGCAACAACACTAGAGTGGATCAAAGTACGCACTGCAACCACCCAAGACTTCGGGAAGCCCATTTCTGACCTCGAACGGTTCACCGGGGAAACAGGCGGAAGAAGAGACTCCTCGGGGAAGAATCAAGGAAAGATTAAAGACGGAAGAGGACGGTGGGCCCCAGAAGAGGACATATTTATGATGATCAGAGAGACGAAAAAACCAAAGCAGTCTAGTGGGAAATATGCCGCTGTACTACTGGCACACTTTAACAGAATACAAGATAAACTCAGCGAAATGATGGAAACAATCCAGGTACAGGGTGGGATGCAATTTTTATCCAATGTACTAAAGATAAAGTTGGCAAAGGAGCAAGGGAAGAAGGAAGGATATCCGAAAGAGCGCTCGTTTGTGGAAATTGCTCAAGATCTCATAGAAACAAGCGCTAGAGAGGTGGAGGCCCGAATGGAGGTAGAAGAGCCGGGGTCCACCCCCCGATGGGATTAGAATACCAACGGCCAAGAAACATGCCCAACCTTTGGAGGAGGGGAGAACACGGAAATGGTAGAAGAGAGCTATCAACCAAGAAAATAGAAAAAGTCTAGCTAAACCCAGAAACAATAGTCGGCGTAAGGACCGCAAGTGTCACGGTTGTGGAAAAATTGGGCACGTAGCCAAACAGTGCCCATATATGTATCGAAGAAGATAAATGGGCCGGGGCGAACAAATGGAGATCAACGCCCGACAGATGCTGAGAAGCAACCATAGGTTTAGTAGATCTTCAGATGAATCTACGCAAGCATCAGGAGCATCAGAGACCGGAGAAGAAGTCGAGGAGCCAAGGAACCGAGGCAGTAACGAGGACATGATGGGAGAAGGACACCAAGATTCAGAAATCCCAATGTAAATTAATCACCCGGAAGGCCCTTGTGAAATAGAGGGGGAGGTGGAGATAGGGTTGACACGGTTGGGATTTAGTAGGGAAAATATGTAGGTACATATGGTAGGAAGTATGCCTAGGGAATACAAAGTAATTGTGGGATGTGACCAACTAGGGAAGGCTCCAGCTTGGGTTAGGAATAGCAGTTATCAACTTGTTACTTCATATACAAACCAGGAAAAGAAAATGTGGTAGCCGATTGGCTGTTACAGTTAAACTGTTAAATTACAGTAAATGCAGTAAAAGAGGAGGTTGGAGAACCGTCTAGACAATCCCTTTGGGAGTGGACACCGGGAGAGGATGAAGAATAGAATGTAGCGGAGGAAGACAATAGGGAGGAATCTTCCTCTAACGAGAGCTCGGAGAAAGGAAGACCAATAGATACGGAGGAACTGGAGGGTATAATGAACAAAAAGAGGCTGCAAATTGTATGGAAGACGAAGACCACTGGATTGCTTAAAGTTGAGAGTTGCAAGTATGGGAGGAGCAAAATCAAGACGATTTGATCACAGCCATGGGTGAGGGACGACCAGATTTTTAAAGTGTTGAAGGATGATTCAGGGCCCAGAGAAACTCATCACCTTTACATAGGCAATGCCATCGTTTGGGAAAAGATCAAGCGACTATGGCGCAGTGAATAAATAGGGATGGATAGGAGGTTCATCCGTCGCAAGCAAATAGTGGAAACCCTTCAGGAAGACGAACGACATAAAGAGGTGACCACAGCATATCACCAGGGCAAAACGAATCACCGAGGAATCCTGGAGACCCTGCACGCATTACAGAGAAAGTACTTTTGGCGGGGGATGAAGAAGACAATCACGGAGGTTGCAGGAAATTGCGAAATTCGTCTGCGCATGAAATATGATAGAAACCCATCAAAAGGGAGACAAGAGGAAACAAACCGCAGATGCCCCACTTAACGATTTACAGTTTGATACTTACACCTGGAGAGGATATAAATGGATAACTGTGATTGAAATCTTCAGTAAGGTGGCAATGGCGCAATAGGTGCAAGAAAAGTCTTCGGAAGCAGTATTGGCAGCTCTCCAGTTGTGGCTTCAATTCTATGGAGTCCCGGAGCGCATCGTATCGGACGGAAGCACCTCAACACACCAGGCCACCCAAAGAGTAGAGGAGGAATAGAGCGCCTTCATGGCAGGTTAAGTGATCGATCATCTTCGCTTATACCAGATAGACAAGGGATTGGAACCGGATGTAGCAATGCCTATGGCGATAGTGGCATATAACCATTCGGTGCACACATTTACGGGTTTTCATCATTTAAGATCCTTTTTCGACTCCGAGGACACCGGCGGGACTATAAGGGCACGGCAGTGGACGGTGAGGAGATAACCACATTGATCGAACAAAGTCATGGGAGAAAGCACGGGGGAGAATGGAAAAAGAAAAAAACAGGAGGGTAGTATGGGAGAATTTACACGTCACAGTTAGGATGGGAGAGATCAAAATAAGGACAATAAGGACGATCGTCTGCAGGAAGTTGAGCAGTAAAAACTTCCAGGAATCACAAAATAAAAGCTGGGGAGTCCTCATATTGCCATATCCAGAATATACCATAGCAACTGTAAATTTATTCTATTCATTGTTTTTGTTTTAAGAATGTTTTTAACTTTTGTAAATATTGTTTTATTCATTTTAACTTGTTCATGTATTGTATGAAGAGTTCTTTTATTATGTTCTTAGGATTAAATTATATTATAAGTAGCGTTTACTTCGGGAGCTTGTGTTTATATTTTACAATGATATGTGTATAGAAATTTATTTTATAGTAAATAGTTTTTGTTTTTTATGTTATTATACTGTATAGTATTACTTTATTGTTATTTTTTTCATTTTAACTTGTTCATGTTATTGTAAATACAAAGAATAATTCCTTTTTTATTTTATTCCTAGGTTTAAAGTATGTTTATAGTGTTTACTTCAGCAAGTTTGTGAATTTTTTTTTTTTTTAAATGATAATTGTATAGGATTTTTTTTTTATAAATAGTTTTTGTTTGCTGTTTGTATATTTATGACACTGTTTAGTATTAGATTAGTTTACGAGGATTGTTCATAAACTGGTGAGGGTGGGAATTAAAATCTCAGTCAGCTGTTACTTTGTTGTCAGCTGACTGAGATCAGCTGATCGAATGTATATAGGAGACATGCTGAAC